>NC_135773.1:23862825-23962774 GCF_028453695.1 Augochlora pura
GTCGCGTTAATACCGGGTCCGAGACTTTTTTCAAAGCGAAGGCTCGTCGGTGCTAATGAGATGCGGTCGTTCCACGCAGGTGAGTACCAGTTTCGTACCTACGTAAACGCGTCGGGGTATCCCAGAGCGGTCACGGTTCCTATATAAAGACCGCCCTCATCATTTCCTCATCGTCATTTCGTACCAGATCCTCAGAGACGTCTGCCACACTACTCCACTACTCCACTGCCTGTAAACATGGTGAACATCGTTCCGATCGTTTTCGCCGCGATCATCGCCGTCGCCTACGGTTATCCGGCCAACGTGGAACAAGGTACGGCAATCATCTGTTCCCGAGAAACAACTTCATATTTTCGAGAATATTGACTGGCACTGAGAGTGTCGGCTTGGAACTGTAGGACCACTCATTTCGCCGAATTTTCATGGTTAATGTTTCTTTATCTTGGAATTGACCTATGATTTCTTGGATTATAATGGAGAAAAGAGAATAATAGCGTTTTCAGTCATTCATTTCAACTTTCTTTATTTTTATTAACTACAGAAAGCAAAGAAAGGAAAAATTAAAAAATATATAAAGACTTTGTTTTATATCATTCTCCAAAGCTTTACTAAAAAATATACGATTTTGGACAAGTCACGTTGCTTTTATATAGACCAATCTGATTTCTATAAATAGCGTTAAAAAATGTCGGTCTGTTGTGAGTGACGGTGTAAAAAGTACAGGTCGAACATGCGTCGAAAAGAAATTCGTCTGACACGAATCCAACCGTATTGTTGGTGTCCTGACTCATCGTTTAGTCCTCATCATTTCGCAGGCTGGCACGAATTGTCGACCGTGGTAGCAGCCTTACTTCCAGCGAAGGTCGATGTCATTCTCGCTTCCTAAATTAGAGTCAGTCCCCCGTCGCCCGTTCGTTTACACGGTTTCGTAACCAGCGAAAACATTCCACGTGTTTTGGTTTTTCCAGGTGTGATGCTAACTAGATTAGCCAGAGAAGCGCTGCCAGACCCGGGCCACCATCATCGCGGCTACGGCTACGGTGGATACGGGCACGGCGGTTTCGGAGGTTACGGAGGCTACGGTGGATACGGTGGATACGGTGGTCACGGTGGATACGGTCACGGCGGCTACGGTGGATATCCTGGCGGTTATGGCGGCGGTGTTTCCGGAAGTTCTGCTCATGCGGGCTCCATCAGCTCGCCTTTCGGATCCGCTTCCTTCGCCAGCGCCAAGGCTGGGTAAATAAATCTCCGATACAATTAATATAAATAATAAAACACCATGGAACCATTTTAGCACAGATTAAACAGTAACCATACTCGAAATAATAATTATTAGGTTGGTGCATATGAATTGTCAAATATAAAACTGTATATCTTTTTTTTGTAATCAAAAGCTGTTGATTTAATTAAAATATAGCCCAAGCCATTCCACGGGAATGTACATACCAGGTGTTAAAGTAGACACTTACAGCTTCAATTTAAGCTATTTAAAGTCAAAATTGCTCCACGGGAACCTGATTAGAAGTTCACCTAATCTGCCAGAATGAGTGCCAGGCTACCTGATATCGTCGAATAGTTGATTAAAAAATTCATAAAAAATTCCCAGGCCATTCCACCGGAATGTACGTTCTGGGGTCTTAGAGTAGACACTTTCAGCTTCAATTTAAGCTATCTAAAGTCCAAATTGCTCCACGGGAACGCGATCGAAAATTAGCCGAAAGTCCAAAAATGAGCCCCAGACCGCCTGATACCGTCGAATAGTTGATTAAAAAATTTATAAAAAATTCCCAGGCCACTCCACGGGAATGTTCATTGCCAGGTCTTAAAGTAGACACTCTAAGCTTCAATTTAAGCTATATAAAGTCAAAATTGCTCCACGAGAACATATTTTGAAACTCAGCTAACAACGAGTATACACGTCAGAAGGAAATGGTAATTTTATATTGCTATATTTTCTGTTGCAGATCCGCTGGATTCGGCCGATGAAACATCGATCGATTTGTACACTGACTCACGGGAACATGGAATCGTCCAGGCTCACCGTTCGCAATTGTTTAATATTGTCTAATTTGTAATTAAGTCTATGAAATAAACTTTTATACCACTAAATTTGCTGTTCTCTTTAAAACACACACAGATGTCCTAATAGCTTCGAGCCTACGAAAATGAATAGTAATAACGACAGTAATTAATTGATTTCACACGTGTATATGAAGATGATAAAACACTGTATAGTGTGACGCGGGAAGAACATACGGGACGCTCTAATATTATACTGTACCATATTATATAATGATAAAATAAAGTTATTATTCTATAGTGTAATAGCATAATATATAATATATCGCACAATAATATATTACTATATAAAATATAATATTATATATATAATATAAAATATTATAAAAACATTCCTCGATAAAATAAAGTGAAGTGATTTTTATATAGTCAGCAGTTATGGTTGCTCTATACGCCCAATGAAATATTTATCCAGACGACACTTGTTTCTCTCGTTCAGCGATTAGTATTGTTTCCGCTTGGATCGAGGCACGGTCGATAGTAGTCCGGATGTTTTCAGCGAATGTTTCGAAAACACCAGCATGCTTCGATCTGCCAACAGAGAGCCGTGCCGCTCTTATAAAAGCGATCGTTCGCGCGCCGTCGATCGACAATCAATTTTTTTCCTCGCCGGAAGTTCATGGTTCTATCGACGAAAAAATGAAACCGTCCGCGTCGATTCTACTGTTCTCGTTCTTCCTGCAAGTGAGTCCGTGCTTTCGAAAAATCGTTTCTCTGTTGGATATAATTCTGTTCAATGTTTCCAGGCCCACTGCGGAGTCCTCGTTGTTTTGGAGTCGAAAGGTATACGAAAATCATTTAAACATTTCGATCGCGTAAAACGACGAATAATGATTCGAAGAAGAAGAGGAATTCGTCGAAAAACGCGTCGACGAAAATGCAATCAAGAAGATATTGTTCGATCAATGTCAGATATTTATTTAAATATTTTCTTGATTGCATTTTCGTCGACGCGTTTCTCGACGAACATTAATATTAATAACAGATATCCTAATAATAAAATATATCGTAAGGAGAACCTAAACGTCTCTTTGTTGTCAGAGAATGGCACAGAAGCGGCCGAGCAGCGCAGCGCAAGGGTTCACCGAGTCGCCAGCAGCGATTTCCATGAAACCGAGGACAACGTTTATGTGAAAAATGTCATGGACCCGGAAACGGCGGAGCAGACGCTTCCGTTGAACAATAGGAAACGGGAAAAGTTAGCTGAGCTGGCCGACTCGGCGCACGGCGAGGTAAACTAATTTATTTTGTGGAGTCACGTCGTCGAATCGATGAGACAATGAGATGCGAAATTGTCTATATTATATAATTGTATATATATTATAGTATATTATAGAATTGTTGATATATTATAACAAATTATATAACTGTCTTATTATATCGAATTTCCCGTGTCGAAATTTAATACGACAGCAAAGGGTTAATTCATTAAAAAGTGAATTTAAAAAAATACAATTTAGAAAAATTAATTTAAAAGTGTTAAAATATAAACATAGGGCGCATATAAATTAGCTGGCTTTTTACAGACGGAATTGTTCAAGTATTTGAAAACGATTTTGAAAGACTTGTCGCGCGACGGCGGCATCGCGTCGTCGAAGACTGTTGACCCGAGATTTAACGAGCAAACGGAAATAACCGAATCACCGGCGTCCATTAAATCGTTGCCTAGGAACGCCATCATTTCGACGAATTTCCTTAATTTGCCAGACGACATGGATATTTATTATTCGGACGGCCGGGATTCCCAGAAGAGCACCAAGACCGGTACTCCTCACTTTGTTCTACATCGAAGAAATCACTTTTATTTATTAACACTTTCAGGACCGAACAATGATAAAAATAAAAATTCTTCGCATGCTAAAGCCACTGACGTATAATTGATATCATAGATCATTTGTTTCATTTGAAATTTGTTTCATCCATGACGTTATAACAGTGTGAGTCAGACACGTGATTTCATTCGCAATCTGATAACTGTAAATTGTTATTGATTTCTGTTAAATGGCAAACAAAATTCGATCCTTCCGACGTTTAATATCAACAATGTGAGACGATTGGCTAAACGTCTTTCTCTGACTTTATTGTTCTTGTTATGCATGTAGGACGAGACTATGTTGCGAAATCCAGCGAATCGGAGCCGCAGATGATGAGGAACGTCGACCAATATCTCGACAGGCTGCTCACCGATATCCAGAATCATGTGTCCTACATTCGCAACATCCTCGAGAGACTTTGTTGGTAAGCAGAGTTAACGCTTTGCTTTTTTTGCAGAAACTGTATCGTCTCACCAACGTAACTAACTTATCAAAAATTTATAAATTGATAATGCGAGTGGAATGACGAGTTAACTCGATCAGCAAAGTGTTAGTTATTAATATTAATAACAAAGTTTAGCAGTTATTAATATTATCCTAAAATCTTTAACAGGCTCGTTTATTGTTCAACCTGTTTCAGGAAGCATCGTTCGAAGTCGTCGTCCCAACCGGAAGGCGACATCTCGAAGCATCCCCTGGCAACGGCACAACAGAAACGAGCCTCGACGGTTTAAATCGAATCTCGAACGCAGCTAGTAAAACATACTTAACAAAAATAATTGTCACCGAAACGATTGCGGCATTAAAAACATATAACTAAAGCGGACACTTCGCCGTCGTATTAAATCTGAAATGCATTACGCGAAGACAGTAGATGGCGTTCGTTTCTCATCCCTTATGGAAAGAATCGTATTATTCATCGAACTTGTTTATACAATTTATTTACGATTCTTTTTCGAACAGTTAACTAACAACGAAGATTCTAACAAAATCCAGTAACACGCGACCGATAGAACCGTATTTTAAAGCGATTCCTATCGTTTGAAATGTTTGATCGATTCCCGGCTGTAACTGTTGGCGACCAACAAGAAACAATCGCGACACGTTTGCTACTCGTTAAACGGTAAGTCTGTTTTCTAATACGATTAATAGATACTAGGCCGCGATGACGTATACCGAGCGAGTCGAACGGAAACGAGCTCGCGAGACAGGTGGTTCGAAATTCGTGGAAACATATCGAGAATCAATTAAGGGTATCTCGTCGTCGAATCTTTCGAAAATGGATTCGGGACTTTATTTTTCAATAACGACGCGCGATCGGACTGTTTTCACGATTTACTCGGATATCGTTTGCGATAAATGAAAATAGTTTTCGCTAATTGAACTAAATAGTTTTTATTATTTCTTCGACGTGGCAATTTTACGTGTTCCGTCGTTAAGTTAACTCTGTGTTTATCGGAAGTTTATTAATGAGCTTTTCAACGACTGAACTGGGTCCAAGAGGAGTTCGATAATTATATATTAAATAATAATAGCAAAAGAAATTGTTACAGTTCATCAAATTAACTGATCTAGAATTTTTCGAAATTAAAAAAATCATCGCTTCTTAAAGGAAGAATTTTGCAGCTCTTTGGACTTCGGTCATTTTTTAAAACCATATTTTTCGACTCGTTTCGATGTTTGATTAAAATTATACTTAAATGGATTACGATTATATTTAAAATACTTTGGCAGAGTTTTTTTACATAAATAGACTATGTAATTCCATTGTTCCCCTGTTCTATCTGGATCCAAGCAATCGATTAACGTTCCAACATCGAATTCTATTTACGCGTTACTCCGTGGCTATCGTGCGCAAAGTTTAGAGTTTCTTATTGTTGCTCGTACACGTTGAAGGCACTCGTGTGACCTATTAATCGCTCGTACACGAACTTCGCGGAGTTAAATCGAAGATACGCGGCGTCGGCGGCATTGTATCCGGAGCTGCTCGTCACGCGAGCTAATTTCGAGAGCTGCCCACCTACGATGATTGAACTCGAGCTAACAGGGAAGAGAGAGAGAGGATAAAGTTCGATACGAGCTTTCGAACGGTTCGTTTCGACAGTTTCAATTCATCGTTTTCAAGTATTCAGCGGTTTCGAATGTGATTCCAGAGTAACCGCATTTCGGTAACTGTACTCGCTGTCGTAACCAATCTACATACGCTACAGGATAATACGATCCTTCTTTAACCCTTTTTACCTCTTTAACCCACTATCGTTTTAATGCTGTGACGATTAGCATTTGTTTGCCCTTAATATTTTTAATAATAGAACCGGACAATTTTTGTTTCTTTTATTGTCTTTATGTAATTTTGTTTCTAGACTTTGATAAGAATTTATTTTTATTTGTAGAAGAAATTAATCATTTATTCATTTAGAACGACGCGTTGGAGGGACTAGTTTACTGTGAATTAATTATTTTGCTATCACTTGGAATGTCAGATAAATTCTTTTCTTGGCGTTTGAGCCTGCAATGGAAATTGTAAAATGACTGAATTAATTATTTTGCCATCACTTGGAATACCAAATATTTATTCGGCGGCTTTCGTTTCTTTCTTTTCTTGGCTTTTGTGCCTGCGATGGAAATTTAAGACACGAGTTTTGGAGATTTTAGTATTTCAGTAATTTACATGGACGCTTCATCGAAATCGCTTCTTCTAAAAGTTCGAAAATGATTATTTTACAAATAGAAGTACAGTCGATGGAAATTTTCCTGTTTTCCGAAGTACATAATGAAGGTTCGAGTGAAGCAGTAGCGCCTGTTGAAGAGCAACCCCCGGCATACGTTGCGGTCGAGTCGCGTGAGATGCGCTCGTTTGGGTGCCCCAGTCTACGACTCTATCTTTTCAGCGCATCCAGTGCTCCAAAAATTAAAACATTAGGGTGCCCCACAACCTCCTTTCCTTGCCATATAATTCATATCCATTTTCGTTATCACCATTATTTACTATCTTTACCACTACTATTATTATCTAATAAATATTATTATTCCGAATGCATATAATTTAACCCTTTGCACTCGAAGCCGCATCAACCAGAAATCTGCACGTGACATATAAAATTTTATTCTCTCGCCACCGATATTTAAATATTCAATTCTATATGAGCACTCAAGAAATATAAAATTCCTTTTTCTTCGAAGAAATTGATACCATCGAAGAAATTGCAATAAATGTAAAGAAAATGGTATGGCAAGGGGTTAACACAGCGAGAACGCGATCGTTCTTCTCCAGAGATTATTACCAGTACCAGGCACGATGCTATAAGCCCTTGCTAGCCGCTTCTCGAAACGAACGTTCCGTTGTTATCCCGTAAACGGTTCCAGACTTCGCGGAGAACTTTTCATATTTCATCTCGCAGCTAACGGGTTTCCGACACGCACCAATCCAATTCCATCCCCTCGGGCCTGCTGCACCCGCATAACAAAGCGCATTATGCAAAGCGATCCATTTAACCCTATCCTTGTAACGTCGACTTTTCCGTAACGAACTCGTTGCGAAGGGTTCAGCGAACAATCTCCCATGGAGAAGGCGATATATCGGTGTATCTCTCATTAACTCCTTGCACTATAATAACGAGTCAGGCTCGTGATACAGATTTCATGCAGGACCTAATAGATATTAATATTATTAATTTCCACTATATCGAAATAAAAATAAATTCTTCCATTGTCAAAGTCTAGAAACGAAAGCGCATAAAGATAATGAGAGAAACAAAAATTGTCTGGCCCTATTAAGGAAAATATTAAGGATAAATTAATGCTAATCTATGCAGCTTGAAAGGAGTCGTAGTTCAAGGGGTTAACTCAGCTTCCCGAACTCTCGGTTTCATTCTACGTTTTTCCTCCGAGTTTCACTCGATTTATACTATAAGATTACTATATATTACCCTTGTTCGTCCCTTACTTGAATATTCTTCAATTATATGGTCCCCGAAGAGCGCTAATCAACAATTTACTTTTCTCTTCGTGTATAATTTCATGTAAAAAGGACTACGGTCCGTTTATAAATAAATAATAATGATAATAAATATCTCGATATAGTTATCGTTGTACGATATAGTTATCTCGAGTTATCGGTTTCCAATTAGTCAGTCCTTCAATCGAAGGATTCGTCCGAGGATCGAACCCGATGAATCATTTCGCGTTTTATTGATCAATCGATCTCCGGTAACCATAGCTTCTATCGTCCTATCGCAATCAATCTCTGCCCTCACGTCCGACCGCCTATAATTAGAACGAAATAGAAATGTTTCGGCGGAACAATATATGAAAAGTAAAAAAATTAATTGACTAATCGAGCGAGTCGCTCGAGGTAAACTTACTTCCGGCGGACGATACGATAAAAGCTGAAAGGATCCTAGTATAACGCTTCGTCTATTGCCATTTATTAATAAATATTCAATTACCGATTTTACCTGTATCATCCAGAATTTCACATGTCAATAAAACCGATAAATAGCCAAGAAATTGAATTTCACAAAGCGAATAGAAAAAGAAACGAAATCGTGATAGATCACAGGACAACACTGCACTTTACACTTCCGGCTTGATAATTAATAAATTCAACACTTCGACTGCCACGTCGTAAACAATAAATCATACAACATGGACAACAATTTCAACGTTTAATAAAACGTAATAAAAAATACGCGATAAATTAAATTAAAACTTTGATCTCCTATTCGAAGTATATAATAAAAGGCGAATGAAATTGTTAATAACGATCCCCGCGGTAAATGCGTTTTACAGCGAACGATTTCACGTCGAGCAGATTGGCTGACACGAGTTCGGAAATTTCGCAGAGATGACCGAAGAGCGGAACGTTACCACGGGTGCGAGGCCTCGATCCGAGCGCGGGGCCGTCGTCGGCGCCGGCGTCGGCGTCGGCGTCGGCGTCGAAGGTAGAACCGTCGCTGGGCTTCGCGCTGGCTCCACACTGATGAAGAGCGTCTCTATCTTTTTGATGAGTGGTCGCAAAGCCTCCGTGGAATCGAAAAGGTTGACTTCCGGCGGCCCGAAGCACGAGCAGCCGCGAAGGAGGCGTCGCGCGAGGATGCCGGACGGAACCGGCGGCGCTAGAAATTCCACCCACACCGTCAAGCTCATCGAGTCGCTTCGGAAGAAGACAAGATTCTCGTGGCAAGTGAACTCGCACTGTACTTGAAATTATTTTAATTAGCCCTATATGTCATCCCTTATATGTATCTTCTATGCCTATTTGTACGCTCGACGCGTTAACTAATGAAGAGGAGTGTTTTCCTGAAAAAGAAACGATAAAAATTAATTGAAAATAATTTCATATATAATCTGATATGGCAAGTGAACTCGTACTGTACTTGAAATTATTTTAATTAGCCCTGTATGTCATCCCTTATATGTATCTTCTATGCCTATTTGTACGCTCGACGCGTTAACTAATGAAGAGGAGTGTTTTCCTGAAAAAGAAACGATAGAGTTAATTGAAAATAATTTCATATATAATCTGATATCAGACACGACTTGCTTGTACAACGTTACAAGATTTAATTAACTTCTATATTTATTGCTACTTTCTAATTACTTTCTTATTAGACGTCGGAGGTTAGATTCCTGGATAAAGTTGGTTTATTGAGATTAACTGTGCATTTAGCCAATTTAACGAGTTTTCTAGAAATGAATATACTATATAATTTATAATTAAAATAGTCTCGAAAGCAAAGAGTTGAATGCTGCGTTTCGCAGTCTTATGATTGTAAAAGCTTTGCAAATGCTATCTTCATTGTGAATCTATGTATTTCGTTCTGTTAGCTCCAATTTAATTTATTTTTGCGTATCGGCATTGAAATAGTAATAACGACGGTCATAACAATAATAACAATATAATAATAGTAATATATCCATAGTAATAATAATAGCAATATATCCATAATAATAATAACAGTAACATATCCATAATAATAATAAAAACAGTAATATATATGCATAATAATAATAATAATAGTAATATATCCATAATAATGATGTTCCATTATTCCAACAATACCTGACAAAGTGCATGTTCGCCGAACACGTGACGCACTGCCAGCGCAGCATTTATTCCCAGCTAAACGAGTAGCCATCAAATCAAAATAAGCTATAAAAATTTATCGCCGCGTTTATGTTTGCCCTCGTAGCTCTCGGTAATGAGAAACGGATAGAACCTTTCCGGACAGGCTCGGCATTAAATGTCCCACCAGCATAGTTGCAATTTCCGTTTCTTCTCGGAATTATACAATATCGATGTTCTCGCAATTGCTTTTTACGTCTTCGAACATTATCATTGCCGGCCTTGGCCACTAATAAGTTATTTAACCTCTGACCGTGCCGTATTTCTGAATTCATACCGCACTGTACTTATTTAACACGTTCGTTATGCCCGTGACAGTCACGCTAAATTAGGATACCTTGTTTAGTTTGAATAATGGGAGAGATTTATTACAGGAATTATTTTTGTGACTGAAATTCTTACTGGAATTATTTTTGAATAATGAAAATTCGTCATTTGTATATTACAGAAACTAATCGATTCTTCTGTGAACCCTAAATAAATTAAATTCTAATTACAGAGATAGTTCCAATAAAGACAAATTTGTTTCACATCATTTTCCATTTCACTGAAAAACATATGATTTTTAACAAGTTACATTATTTTTATATAGACCATTTCTATAGCGAAAATATGCCTTATGTGTTAAGGGTTGCGTTGAAAAGAATTGCCGATTACTATAGCAAACGACAAAAATTCTGGTTCTCTCAAAGTTCTAGTTTTCCAGTGGACTACAAACAACCCTTATCACCGCGTCGCTCTCCATAATTAACTTAATGGACGTTGAATTGCCGCAGGCAGGAATTGGACAATCTCTGCAAGCTGTACAAAAAGTTAACCAGCTCCGGACAGCAACAAGTTGGCCAATCGTTCGTTATCGGCAGAAGGCGGCCATCCAGCCATACTATAGACGTAAGCGACACTTCGAATCATAGGAATTTTAAGTCGCGTGCGTGATCCTGTCATTTTCAGTCCCGCGAGGAAGCATGCAACTCGCATAACTTCTCCTACAATCGCGTCGCCCCTTCTCTCGACTCGGTCTTTTTGTCGCTCGTCACACGTAAACTCGCGGTCGCCCGTTGCTCACTTGTGCCCGGGGAACAGGATTATGGTAATGGTCTCTCGTTCGCTCTCCTAAACCAGGGTATCGACAGAACGGTGTTCAGAGACTTGCTGCACAACACGTTCAAAGTGATCACCGAGGACGCGCTTGTGGAGCGTATATTCTGCTGTTGGGACCGCGAGAACGAGGGGATCATTCGATTGGAACCGTGGATCATGGGCCTGGATCTGTATCTTCGCGGCAGTCTGCGGGAGAAGATAGAGTTCTGCTTCAAAGTTTACGACTTGAACAACGATGGATTTATCACGAAGGATGAGATCTTCCAACTGTTCAAGTAAATACAGTCGCTGTCATTTATCTTGGATCGTTCTATCATTTATTGTCCATTGTTCTATCGTTTGTCGCGCATCCTTTAATATGGCTGCCAGTCGTTTCTATTAAATCCTCACCGATCAAAATCTGGGAATAAAAATGAATGAAGGGAACAGAGATTGCTTTCCCATTGTAGAAAGTGTTTGATGAAGCAGCCAGGTGAAGAGGATCCAGACGAGGCGGTGAAAGATCTCTCGGAATTGGTGTTGAAGAAGCTGGACGTGGATCGCGACGGGAAGATCTCATTTCAAGACTATAAGCTAGCTGTGATGGAGGAACCGCTGCTTCTCGAGGCTTTCGGCCAATGCTTGGCTACCGATGAGAATTGTGCTCGCATCATCGACACGTTACAGTAATTGGATCATGCAGAAGTTACGTCGCATAATCAATATTGAATTTTTTTTATTAACGATCGTGTCGATTTCAAGAACGATGAATCTAGGGCATCATTTGGAATTTTACTTATTAGGGTGTTCCATAAGTTTCTTTTTATATATAATCATTTTTTAAATGATATAATCATTTTTAAATGATATATTATCTTTGAAATAATTATATATTATTGAAATTATTCTATATAGAAGGAAATGAGATTATGTACAGCGTGGGGCAGAAAAATCGCTCGACAAACTTGTAATCATGGCACCTGCCGTTTATTAAAAACAAATTCGATAGTAACCGTAATTACAAACAATAATAATATTAATAATAATATAATATAATATTAATAATAATAATAATATATAATATAATAATAATAATATTAATAATAATAATAATATTAATAATAATAAAATAATAATAGTATAATTACAAAATACGTTCGATCTGGCTTTCTTACAGCGTGCTTTGCTGAATCAGTCTTAACCCTCGGATTACCAAGCATCGAAATCATTTTGTTCGCCGTCACGCGTTCGACAGCGTCGCCGTTAACGGCCCCCGCTTCTTTTTCCCATAAGCTCCGTGAGTCTCGTTGTCTCGAAGAAAAACTATTCGATCGAACCGCCGATCCTCGACCGATAACCCGAAGGCTAATTTTTTTTAAACTATGAAAACGTTCTAGAGGTACGTATGTTACAAGTGATGCACAGGGGTTCCTTTTTTCATTTTCATTAACCGCGTAAAATCGAAACAATTGACTTCTTTCTCTTTTCCTCTCTTTTCTTTTTCACTCTGTCGCGCGCAACAAAATACGTATTTCCGGTTCCGGGGGACCCGCTCCGCGACCTCAAGGTTCCTTTTTTTATCTACGGACACGCCTCTCCATCTCTGCGTGTATGTCTCTCTGTATGCGTGTGCGTGTGAATGCATGTATGTATATCTCTCTCTCTCTCGCTCTCTCTCTCTCTCTCTATATATATATTTCTTTCACTTTTATCCATTTGTTCGATTATATATATATATTTATACGTACATACATACATACATATATTTATATATATATTTCTTGTATATATATTTTATATGTATTTATATTTATATTTATATATATATAGTATAAATATATATATTATATATACAATATAAATAAATATATATTATATATATTATGTATATATATACGTATTTCTGTAGTAATTAATATACACGAACGCGCCGGCGTCGCGTTCGCAGAAGTGCACGGGTCTCTTTCGCGCGCGCGCCATTTTTGTACAATTATCACTGGGGTAGGGGGGCAAAAGGGTTGTGAAACATCGTTCCGGTTGTACTAGGTTCGCTTTAGTTGTCTCTCTTCTCGCCTTTTTCTCTCTCTTTGTACATGCCCATCCGTGAACTTCTCACTCGGCGGTACCGCTATTATATATATATATATTAAATACAATTGTTTATATTGTTCCGTGTGCACCTTACGCGTTATATAGTCGTGATCAACGAACGGCTGGGAGGGGTGGGTGGGGTGGGTTTTTCCCGGGGGTGCGCTCTGCGAACGCGGTTATTCGTTAAACGCGCTCTCCACGGAAACGAGCGGGACTTTTCTTCGTATGCGCGAATAAAAAATAAACGATCCACGGTCTCGTTTCGTCAGAGTGCTTGAGATCTGCTGAGGGTTGTCGAACGACCGATATTTCCTCCACTTTGACGCGAAACTAGCGCGCGGATTGAATACTGTTCCATCGGTCAGGGTTACCACCCCTTTCTCTCGCGGAAGATTACCGTAAATGCAATTTTCAAATACTGTTCCATAGGTTAGGGTTACCACTAACCCCTTCTCTCGCAGAACAGTGCCTTAAATGCAATTTTTATACTGCGATTTTTAATATACAATTCAACTTTGCAGGGACGTTTGCACGATGATATTTTTTCGATGGTTTCAGCGTTGCGATAATTGTAAAACTGTTTTAGAATTTCTTGTTTAGTGTTCTTTAGAATTTAGTGTGAGTTTTCACAAAAGGGGAGGGGTTTGATTCGCGAGTGACGTTCGTCGGCCTCGATGCATTTTTTCTATTAGTCGCATCGATTAAATAACGATCGAATAAATAGGAGGTGTTGGCTAAGATTATCTTTGATCGCAACGGGACTGTTTAAATGTACACAAAGACGTATTTATGGAGGATAAAGAAGCAAGAAAGATCGTTCTTTAAAAAAATAAAGACGTTCAATCATTTTAATAAAGTATATAGCGTACGTAGACTCTTTTACATTCAGATCCTTGCGCGAATATAAATTATCGTGTATCAAGTTTTTGATACTAGAATCGCAGAACCTTTCTGCCAGTAATAAACAGTAGCGTACATAAAGAAATCGCGAGATAAAAAATTAAATCTACGCGAATCGTTTCGCAAGGGTTAATTCTCGATAAAAGATTCCCCATAAAATTCTCGATAAGAATCTTGATAAAAGGGGGATGATCTCGTCGTGCTCGCAGCCGAGAGAGAACAGCATCCAATCCGGTTCTAGAAACTAGACAACGAGGATTTCGAGGAGGATAGACGCGATTTCGTACGGTTTTTAGGCACTTAAATGTCGGGATGTAGTGTGAGGGAACCTTAAGGCGGAGGGTCTCGTCATCGTACGCCTATTTCTCTATTTACAGTCTTTGTCGGAGAGACGCGTGTTTTTTCTTTTATCTTCCTGGAGGAATCGTGTTTCGACGAACAACGCCGTGTATTGGTTGATCGACGTATCGCTCGGTTCGTTCACGTACCACGCGATCGTGGATTTGGACAAATTCTGCGCGACGGTACAGGGGTTGAATGTGCTTCTTTGAAAATATATAAACTCTTTAGTTTTCACTGCTTTAAATAAATTATCGCTGCCAGTCAACGGGTTAATCCATAGCCTGCCCTTTTTCTCTAGTTTTCTTTAGTTTCTTTCTCTTCTAATTTCTTTCGCGATCAATTCCGTTTGAAAGCCTCCGCCGATCTTCCACGGTGTTCAATTACAACATTGTTTTTTATTCGTCGCGCGCGAAAAGTATTGTTCAACCGAGGCAACGACGTTGCTCGTCTCGACGGAAAAAAACAAAGTAACTGCCTACGGCGATAACTAGCTAAAAATAAGCACAACAGCAAAACAGGCATACCGACAACTCAACGACACTTACAAACGTTTAAGATCGTTTCCGCTTACGGCCGAATAAATCCGGCGCGCGCACGGAATCTCATTCCGTATCACACTTGCACGCATACACGCGCCCCATGTACGGCACAGTGCGCTATATCAAAATACATTTACGTTTCCTACGAAGTAATCGATTCCTTTTTTTTTTATATGCATACGCATATATATGTATGCATATAAACATATATGCGTATAAACATATATGCGTATGAACATATATGCGTAGAAACATATATGCGTATAAACATATATGCGTATAAATATATATGCGTATAAATATATATGCATATGCATAAATATATGCATACATATTTACGTGTATGTACGTATATGTACTGTGTGTTTTATGTACGTATATATCCGCGCGTGCGCTCGCGTTTCGTATGTGTGTGTCTCTGTGTGTGTTTCGTGTACTATACACATGTAATGTATAAAAATTGAAGCGCATAGTACAACAATAATTCGCGACGGCGAACAGTAATTCTAATTAATAGCGATATTGGATAAAGAAGGATCAATAGTCGATGCCCCGGCGCTTATGGCTGCGTTCGAGCCATACAGCCGCGTGGCAATTAATCGTCAACGAAAAACCGAAACTCGTGATGGATCGTCGCGTTGCGATCGCGTACGCGTCTATAAAAAATGGCATTGTTGTATACGTTCTTCGTTTTACGCATTCCCCCCGCTCGCCGCTAAATTCTATTTATCGGTTGACAATCGTTTCATTACTCCCGCGCGCGCGCGCGCGCGTAACGCCGGAACAACTTTAACACTTTGCTCGAAACGTCGATATTTCGCTCGAATGAACAAGAACGCGCCATCGCTACCATTCTCTTTCCATTAATCGCAACGATATTGAATCGCCGAATCAGGCTCGTCGAATCGCTTGGACAACCCTTTCGCCGGCTCGATTTCAGCACGCGACGAGACAAATATCTAATTTTATTCGCGAGCTTCTTGCAAAATGGTAAAATTACTCCGACACGGGATCTCGATAAAACATTTAGTGTGTATATATATATAATTTTTATATATATATATATATGTGTGTGTATATATACTTTTTTCTTTATATTTCAGCGAAACACGCGAATTACACGGATGCGCGTCGCACGTTAAAGACTAGCAATTATCGTTCTCTTAAGAAGAAGAAAAAGAAAATGTGAAGAAAAAGAAGAAGACTACGCGGCGGTAGTTTAGGTAAGACCATGTTCGGGCCGCCGACACGCGGCTGATTATCCTACCGGTATGCGTGTGTGTGTGTGTGTGTCTGTGTTTATCGATAAATCTTTCTCTTTACTAAAATATAATTATTACGTGGGTCCTTTGTGTTGCGCCAACGATCGGGTTTTCGATGCTTGTTGAACGAACGCTGGTTTCACGGCAGTGACGAGTCAGTTATTAAAGGGTGATAATTATTGACGGATAGTTATCAACGTGGTAATATTTGTCCGCTTTTAAGTCAACTTCTAAAATGATCAGTGTGATGCAAAGGTTCTGTAGAAATTCACAAATGCTCAATTTGCCGACGTTATTACTCGCCGAGAGTATGATGACATCAGTCGAGACTGTTCGAGCTCGGTTGTGAATATTGTATTAATAAAATTACAATACTTCTACAACCATCGATCGAATAATTAATTATTGACATTCGCACGTATATGCGTGTCTAGCAAATTGAATTGAACACAGTCTGTGGAATAAAGTTAATGAGAAAAGGTAATACCGAGTTTACAAATTTTTTGTGGAGTTTAATCGACTTTTATATAATTCCTGGAGCTTTTTATATTGATTTGAAAACACACGTTTCTCGTAATTCAAGAACGAGCAGGGCAGTTAGAGTCAGTCAGCTGGTCATTTCATTTTCGAAGTGCAGTCTTTCATCGAGTGATTGGCAGTACGTAGGCTGTTTCGCCTTGATAAACGTGAACGGGATCAAAACTGGGGGCTCAAATGTAAAAGACACTATAGCGTGTGACGTGGCCTTAGACTATAGCGTGGCCTTAGCAGACACGTTGCGTCGGACCTGTGGACACAGCTCGCACGATTCGGAAGAAGCTGTGAGCCGATGGCCGGCGTTGGCGCAACACACGGATATAAAGATCAAGACTCTGTCGCTCCGCGCCACGATTATTTTGGCAATTATTGTACTCTCCTATTTATTTACAGTTCTATCGTACACGTAATATAATGGTTCTCGTTCGTCTAACAGCGCGTCTGAACAAACGTCGACGTGTTCGCGCTACCGAGAAGAGGAGAAGAGGGTAAACAGAGACTGTGCCGTCGCAGTTCAATGTAAATCATGTAAATCATGTAAATCATGCGAACACGTTGACACCGGTCGTTTACTATCGTTCAGGCGGTGTGCTGTTAGCTGGACGATCGCCTAATCTTGCGACGATCGCCGAGAGGCGATCGAACACGGCGTTTCCTCCGCAGCGCTTCCATCGCCGCAATCTTGTCGCACGCCTATACGCCGCATTATAGCGGCCACGGCTCTAACACAGCTGTACAGTTTTCCGTCGTCGCGTTTTCGTCTACTTTTATACTACTCGACAGAAAATAGTATTCAACGTTTGACAGCGTTGCCTTCGACGCGACGTTAACGAGGAAATCTGTACTTCCGTTCCACCGTCTCGCGTTCCAGGTCTTCGAGAAAGAGAAATACGAGCGCAGGATAAGACTCGAAAACACTTGCGCGAAGTGTATACGTGCCGTCACTGGGACCAGTCACGAAAGTGTCCGCGGTGATATCCTCGCGCTGTCGCTCTCTTCCTTCGGCCTTTAATTAGCACCGGGACACAATCAGAGCAAAATAATTTTTACCGCTCGCGACGCCACGCAGGAAGGAAACGCACATTTCGCTCGCCGCCAAGCTCGCCCGTTTGTTTATCCAAAAAATAAAGTAGGACTCGTTAACACTAGAACTAATAGACCAAAATGTAGACACCTTCCAGAATTTCTGCTCTGCGATTACTGAAATCTGTTTTCACAGCGGGGATTTTGTTAACACGTTTATCCATCGTTTGGAATCAATCGAGTTGCACGTCGTCGAACGTTAACTTAAAATTAATACTTTGCGTATTAACAGTTCTCTTAAAAAGTTGAGAGCAACAGTCTCGCGAGATAGTGATTGAGAACTATGATAATTTTATCCATAATCCATTAAAGTGTCAAACAGATTTTGGAGAAAAATGAGATCGAGATATACAATTGTATTCGAAATGTGCAATTGCATTTGAAAACTGTTAATATTGGCAGCATCGATAGCTTAATTATTGAGAAAGTCAAAGTATATCTTTCCTTCGAGTATGTAAAACTCTGATACACGATCCAGTGCTTTGATTGTTTAAAAACATTAATAGTCGTCCGCAGTCTTAAAATTCGGCTTCGCTCTCGAGTATTTCGATAATTGGCAGTAATTGCGCGCAACGAACTCGATAATTCGCGATCGACGTGTTAAACAAATCCCATTGGTTCGTGTGCGCATAACGACGTCGAAGATGAGACTTGAGAAACGAGTCATTTTGGTTACTCTATTAAATTTCTAGTGTTAAAAGTCCGTCCGTGCCAGCTCCTTTCGCGATCAAAATAGATTAACAAACAAATAGTCGCTTAACAAACAAACGTACAGCCGCGCGCAGAGGGAGAGACGCGAAGGGTGAGAAAGAGACACGAAGGGAGAGAGAGAGAGGATGAGAAAGAGACAGCCAGGGGAGAGAAAGAAGTCTCCCCGGATTTTGTGCAAAATATACGCATGCATCGGCGTCTCCTCGATTCGCGGGAAATCAATTTCTCTGTCGACGGACGCATGGGACGACGGCCAGTTGTGTTCCTCTTTCTTTCTCCTTCACTCTCAAACATGTTCACAATACTCCTATTACGTATCCTTTATCTCTACGTCTCCCTTTTTCTCTCCCTCTGCGCTGCTCTTCGATACTTCATGGCCGTCGATGGAGAATCGAATGGACATCGGTGAAAAGGGCCAATCGAAAACAGCGCGAACAATACGCGCGCGTTCGACATCTCTACGGTTCCGATCTACGCTCAGAGATCAAAGCTGTCATCTTCAAGCTGTCCCTCGCAGCCACGGTTACGCAACAAAACCACCGCGTCACACGACACGCTTCGTCCGTTCTCCTCGCAAACATTAGATTGTAATATATAAAATGCCCAATTTTGCAATGCCAATCTTACGAATCTCTTTCGTAAAAAAATACTTTCATGTCTGCGAACGCGCTATGTACAAATTTTGAACTCCGGGAACACTGTTTTTTTCAACGAAGACCGATCTCCCGTCGTCGTCGCTTCTCTTTGCTCAGCGGCCTCCCCCTACCGGACAGACGTCTCGACGCGCGTACCTTTTGCTCTTCGTTATCTTCGCCGCGAGGTGGGAACAACTGAAAGACCAACTGAAAGACCAACTGAAATTTTTCCTACGTTTTGGAATCGTCGTTAAAGATCGGACATTTCACATGTGACAACCTAACACGCGCGCAGCACACCCTTGTTCGCGCGACAACGTTCACATTGTCCGATTGGACACGCTCTCCCGAGTTCTAACGAACCGAGTTCCGATAACCAGCAGGCTTCAGGGGAAAAAAAGCACACAGAGGGGGAAAAACGATTTCGGTATAGAGAAAAAAGAATCGTGTGTCTCAACCACAGGCTTTTACTGTTCGCGTTCAGCCCGTTTAGTCGACGACGCGCGCGCGATCGGTGGATGAACGCGAACAGACGGATCTTTTGAAAGGGGGTGAGAATCAGTTCGACGTCACGTGTCCCGTGCTCGCGCGCGACGCGTGATCGATTAAAATATACGTTATGTTCGCTTCGAATACAAAAATACAATTCTCGGTCGGAGACGGGTACAACGGGTTATATCATACGAGAGGCCGTATCCGCCTGTGCAATTCGTCTCGCTCGCGTTCGTCGACGCGGCAGCCGACGCCGCGAGGTCTGGTTGCACGCGCAAACATCCACACGGAAACACATATCGTAAATGTACAGAGTAACACAGCGACGCGTCCCGTCGCCCCGACGGAACGTTCCGTCGATGGCGGCGGACATTGTATTATACAGGTGTTCTTTGTTGTCGAGACACCGACCGAACGCGATCATCGTCGTCGGAGAAACGCGCGACCCCGTTTATAAGCGTTAAAAAATCGCGAAGATACCTTCGCTAATTATCTCAAACGATAGCTTAGATCCTTTGACAGAATAAAATGAAATCTCCCGTCATCTAATTCTTAAATGACTTTAGTACAACAAAAGTTGAATATGCGAGTTAAAATTCTCCAGTATTTGGTTGCTGTTACTTTTATCCTCCGAGGGTGAAGCGACCCTTATTCGAGTCGCTCTGAGAGATATTTCAAAGACTTTTTGACACCATCTTCAATTGTCATTAAAACATTTTGAAAAAGATTATTTTGCAAACGATGATTCTTTTCACCGATATAATATTGAAAGTACAGGTCACGGCTTAGGATACGTAATAATAATATATTCATGTTTTAATATACGTACTCCTTTGAATACCAATCATTTTCTATACACGTGTATTAGCCGTGACGTGTTGCAACAGCAAAATGGAACAATCTTTTGTAGAATAATGTGAATACTCGAAAGCCGAAATATTTATCGGCGATTGTAAATTTCGATTGTAAAATCGACGAAAGTCTAAAATTGCTTATGAACGAGGGCTGCGGTCCATGCGAGGGGAGATACTTCGGTACAATAAAATTCCGTTCCACCCGGTTCTGGTTAAAATTTCCTTGCGAAATCAAACTATTTCGATCACGAGTCAACCGTTTCAAAGAAATGCAATTTCTATTTCGCGCCCGATCGAAGAACGCGACCCCCCCGGGCTTTGCGCGGTCGTTCGCGAACAATTATGGAACAGCTCGAACAAAAATATATTCCGAAACTTTCCAAAAATATATATCCCTTCCTCGCTCCAATTGACTTCGACGGGATCGATAGCGGTCGCGCTATCGCCGTCTAGCTCGCGTTTGCTAAATAACTGTATGGCGTTTTTCTTTCTTTCTTTCTTTCTTTCTTCTTTTTTTTTTTGTTCGAGGAGCAGCGCTCTCTTTGTCTTTCCGGATAGCAGCATCCTTTCCTCGCTTTACCCTGCATCGAAATCGCTGCACTCGCTGGGAAGGTACGTTGTTTTCATATTTTTTTTTCTGACCCCGACTTTCTCGACTCGCAATCACGCGACCCAACCTTCCGCCTTTTCTCAGATTTTCATTTGAATTTTCTCGCACATCGTTCCGTAATTTAATATTACCGCTAAACATTATTTCTTTCGTTCTTTTCCCGTCCTCGTCAAATCATCTAAAAATATGACCTATATATATTTCTTCGTTTTCACTCACGCATATTTATATATACGCACACACATGCACAATCACTCTCTCTCTCTCTCTCGCTCTATTTCTTTCCATTCGACTTCCTTCCACACGTCTCGTCATTCTTCCGCCTGTTTTACACATATATACGCGATCCTCGCGCAACGTTAATTTATCTCGCTTGCACGCTTTTGTCGCGGCTGTCTACATTTTCGGGGAGCAACGCCGGACGGTAACAAATTGAAGCGATCCTTCGTTATTCTGTCCCGCGCCGAAGGTTGAAAATAGACGAGACGGACAGTCGACTGCTCGCGCGAAAAAGTGGACAAGCGATCGCGAGAAAAGAATAATTCCCTCGCGACGGGGAAACGGTGGAGCGGCGATTTTTTTTCGCGACGGGCATCGGTCGCGCGGATGCCTGAAGAGATAACGGAGACAACTTGTCCCGACGACACCGTGTCCCCTCGGTCGCTGGGACGTGAAACGCAGGGAAACGAAGAAACCGAGCGTCTCGCGTCGTCGCAGAAGATCCGAACAACGAACTTACCCGAAACATACTAGCTAGCAACACGTGTTCCTCACGCACACAATACGCCTCTTCCTCTGTCTTCATCGTCAGCGAGGACGTTCACCTAATCACTGGTCGAATGGAATGATCGACGGGTTTCATATTTTTTTTTGCTTCGCGAGTTACAGACTGACGGACAAAACGACGCGCTTCTAGGATCCATCATCGTGTCTACCATCGCCCCCACCTGTTACGTCATCCGGGGCCTGGCGTTCGATCCGGTCGATCGTTTCCAGCTGACCGGCATCGAGAGGGGGTACCCTCGTCCTCCTTCTCCGTCCTTTGCCTCCGCTACGTCCCGTGCCGATTCCACACTGAACCGCGACACAGCCTCTTTGGAAACTACGGGCATTTCCCAGCCCAGCCTAGGACCGACATCTCGTTATCGCACTGACATCTTTTTTCACCGGCGGTTTTTGCGCGTCGGACCGCGCGGAAACACGATCGACGCGAGCACCTTTTATTTTTTTTAGAATTATCGAGCCGACACAGCTGTTGTCTCGTGGTATCGAGTCCTTTTCTTTTCTTTTTTTTATTTCTCGCCGCACGAGAAACGTTCGATCGGCTATCGCCAACGAAGCTCGCAGACACCCGGTGAGTGAACGAAGACGCGATCGGCCGATTTCGCCGATATTCGCCGACCACCGTTCACGGCGTCCGCCGAATCCCTTCCTCGGGTTTAGGAACACTTCGTGTACAATCGCTTCGTCGCTACCCGGCTCACGACGCTGAAAACTCTCAGGCCAGGTTCCTGGGATACCGTCGACCCTCGGCCGTCACGCTTCACAAGTAGTCGTTGTCCACCGCTTGCGCGTCCTGCGACTTCAGGGTGGCCATCTCCTCCACGGTACCCTCCTCCGCCTCCTGCTCCTCCACGAAGTTGATGCTGCCGGCCTTGTACCAGACCACTATGTCCACCACGAACGCCAGGACCAGGATCCCGCCCGTGGTACCTGCGAAGCAACCACAAAAATTATAAATCTCCGATTGATCGACTCGGACGATTTAACCCTTTGGCTACGGCAGACTTTGGCACGCGCCGGCCTTACGGCACGGCACGAATTCACTCGCGAAATAGGAAGTATATTAAGGTATTCAAAATACCGAATGCTGTTACATTAAACCAATATTACTTGAAGTGAGCGTTAATTTTTTTTTTACAATATTTAATAATGAAATTTGATAATAAACGGGCGAAACAGGCGAAATTTGATCTGGACCCCTATTGGCGCCCACGTAGCACAACATACTGTCAATTATGGTAATTAAACAAGTTTTAAAAATTATTCTGTGCCATGAAAAAATTCTTCTTAGTATGAACAAATTCTTCACAGTATGAAACATAAATAGTAGAGTCACAGTAATGGTATTTCGAATAGTACTATGGTAACTCTTAACGGCGTCTTCGAGATTCGAGTTCGAAGGTCGATGAAATAATGGTCGATTTGCATGAAAGACTGAATATCTTATTGAAAACGATAATTGCTCATCAGTCTCGCGCAGCCTTACGATTTGCATACGCGCATTCGGAGAGATGCGTTCCGTCATCGATGTGGATTTATTTTTTTTTGAGATGTCCGTACCGTGATAGAACATTCTGAAGACGTTCGAGTCGTAGAGCCAACAAGCGCCTCGCTGACCGCACGCGTACTCCCATACGAGACAGGCGGAGTCCACTACAGCACCATAAACGATAGGACACGGAACGTTACCTAGAAACCAAACGACGAACGGATAAATACGGCTTCCGTGAAAGTGTCTCGGAGCCTGGCTCCCCGCGCTGCTATCTCGATATTTTAATAATTAATTATGGTCGTTTAGTGTGTACAATTTTTTAATTAAAAATGTTACTGACAGCGTCTGATTTATGGAGGGAAGTTAATTAATGTAGACTAGAACCTACCTGATAATTATCTACCTACCTAATTATTTGTTAAGCAGTTACAGGTTATATTATATTGTAATAGATATAACACAAAAAAGGTTGGAATTAATTACTGAGAACACAAGGTTATTATTTTCTTTTCTATCAGACGAAGTAAATTATTTTGGAATGTTTAATTTTACCAATTAATATTTCTTACATACTGAAATATGTTCCAGTATGAAGGGGAATTTCTTTGTAACAATCGACAGTCTACAAATCGGCTTTTCAACCCGTTCGATAGCCTGTGAATCGGTTGTCGTGACAGCCACTAATTTGCCATCTATTGTCGAGGCATTATCATATAATTTTTAAAAATTATTTGAAATAAAATAGATACGATAAAAATGATATTATTTGAATGAAATAAATAATATAGCTAAACGAAATATCGTTCAATGGTACTGTTATAAAAATATTTCTGGCCGATCGGTAAAGGGTTAAGTTTGACATATCTGTTCCTGAAGAACCGATGTCCTGGTCGATAATGCATGGTATAGCCCGCGCCCTCGAATTTCCGCGTCCACCAATTCGAGGGCCAATCCGAGATAGCAGCGCGGCTCTCGGTTCCCAGAGCTCGGCGAACGAAGACACGGTGCAATTAGCGGAGGGATCCGGGCAAAGAGATAATTACCGAACAGGCCGATGGCGAACTGTATGAGGCCCAGAGCCATGGCCTTGTCCCGCGGATCCACGCACCGTAGTATCAGCAGCATAGAGCCCACCTCGCTGGTCGAATGGATGAAAACGAACACCGAGAAGAGGACCATGTATACCCAAAAGTTGCTGCACTCGAGGTCGCAATATCCGATCGTGGCCGTGCTGCTCAATGGTTCCGGTATCGTGAAGTTCGAGCCGACGCACTGGCAATTATAAAACTGCGGGGACCAAAGGAGAAACCAAGATTATTATCCAAACTGTACTTATCCATTCCCGGCGAACCTACAATGAACTGTGCTCCGCGAAAAACTTTCATTTGCTATCCAAAGAATTGTTATCGCTTTGCTATCTGTTTCGTGCGCCAGTTTTCGGAATTTATTGTGCGAATAATAATGGGATTATTTATTGAGTTTTCCAGGTTTATAGGAATTTTATAATCCTTACTATACTATATTATACGTATGAAAATTATTAAATTATATATTAATTAATTTATGTATTATATATAATATAGAATAGGATTTTATAATTCTTACTATATTATATTATATATATATATATAAATTATTAAATTATTTATTTATTAATTTCTATATTATATATATAATATACATAATTGAATATTTTATATATATTTATATACAATTTTAATTAATTATAAGAATTATAGGACAAAATTTGTACAGTGGATGACTGAACGAGCAAGCTATAGGTTTAACAGTACGTTGCTTTAAAAATGAAAAAAATCAATGAAACTAGAGTGTCGATTCGTTCCGATCAGATTTCTAGTCGTGTACTCACCGAGGCCACCTTGCCATCGATGACGGTATAGTTGGAGCAACCGGCGTGACACGCGGAGAAGTATGTTTTGCCGTCGGCGCCGCAGATCGGGCTGAATTTGTTTCGATCGCAGTCGCAGGTTGCCTCGCAAGTTGGTTCGAAGTTGGATAATCTGTAGAAAACGATACAGACACATGGTAGAAATAAAGTTACAATAATAGAAAAAAATCTATGGTGGTTCACTGCGAGTTTCGTACGCGCAGAATTCATTTCATGAAAATACTTAAAATTAAAATGAAAATTAAAATGAAAATGCTGAAAGCCAGAAAAATTATTTTAGATTTCCAGTTGAAATGGCTTCGAGTGCAAAGGGTTAAAGATTACTATAACTTTTTGATTTTGACAAGTGTTTTTAAGCTAGCGATTCGTGTGATTCGTCAATTATAAATTCGTCGATTTATAGTTTCTATAAATCTGTTGTTACGTTTGTATCGCAGGGGAGATGGTAATCCCGTGAAATGGTCGACGGAGTAGGGAACAGGTGAGAAGCGGAAGGTGTGCACCGCGGTTCTCTTACCCATTGGAATGCGAGACGAGACCGGCGAAATCGTCCATCGGGCAGCCGATGAACATCAGCACGCCCATGCCGATCGCGTAAACCACCGCTGTGAAGGCGATCCAGGCCGCGACAAACCTGGCGTTAGGCTTCGCCCTCAGGATGAACACGCCGCTGATTATAATGCCCAGACCCATTACTAAAATACCACCGACACCTGCGAAACGCGATGCGTATATAAATCTTATTAATATCATAATATAAATCCTATTAATATCATAATATAAGTCTTATTAATATTATAATATAAATCTTATTAATATAATAATATAAATCTTATTAATATAATAATATAAGTCTTATTAATATAATAATATATGTCTTATTAATGTTCGAAACAGATCAGCCGATTTCTGTTTGAATATAGCGACTATTTGGATATGGAGCCTATAACACTGTTTTGCTATAACATTATAAGGAAATTGCGAAAAATTGTATATCATATTGTATTTGTACTGTACTGAATAATATGATATTTTTTAACAGATTTGATAATTAAATTATTACAAGATAATTATGGGAAGGAATTATTCAGTGCCATTCTGTTGAAAGGGGATAAAAATTCATATATAACTTTATACAAGTATATATTATTATATATAAATATGAATATATTTTATAATGTATTTAAAAAGTAAATTACTACAGGATAACGGCGACAAGGAATTACGGTACCCTTCTTCTAATAGGGGATGAAAATTCATATATAATTCTATACGAACATTCTTCCTTAAGCAACTTAATCTTTATGCATATAAATATATCTACGTATTAAATACATTTATTCCATATATAAATAAAAATTACAGGATAAAAATGAAGTTGCTTGAGTTAGAATATTTGATGCAGTTTACGAGAGCCGGGGAACGGCTCGTCAGAAAACGGAGCGACGAGTTATCTCTTCCTTTTGGTTTCCCGGCTTCTCGTAGCTAATTTACAATTTCGGCGAAACCTTTTGGTCCTCACGGACAACGCGAAAAAGAGAGAGAGAGAGAGACAGAGAGCGCCGTGAACATAACGCTGCTCGAGCCGCGTTAACAATGGGGAAACGGAACAACAGAGGGCCCCGAGAGCAGGTCGACGGCGGCGGCGCAGCTCTCTCGCGTGTCTATTCGCGAAAATTACCTGAGATCATGTTCGCATGATGAGCCGGCAAGCGAAATTGGCTCTCGAGGTACTTTGGCAGGAAGGTGTAGAGGCCGGCGATCGGTAGGATGTGCAGCACGCTGCTGGCCGTTCGGAACATAAGAATGTCGTTCTTCAACAGCCTCTTCACCGCTTTAGGGAAGTCTGCAACAGGTAAAGAGAGAAGAGCTGAGGTTGGTGTGCGTTAGCCGGGTCACGTCCGTGCAACATCGCGAGCGCACGCGCGCGCGCATGTTACAGCTTCGCGATTTACATCGCGTCCAATTTATTTCGCCGTTGAATCTCTGCCGCTTCAATGGGACCGTTCAAATTTTCAATTAGCTGCGAATGCGAGCCCTCGCGTTATCTCTTTCGCTGCCGGGGAAAAGTTCTGCGTCGATCGAAACTTCGGTTTTTCGACGTATTCCTGCGCGGACGATGCCTGGATATAGCTGGCACAGAGATCACGTGATTCCAGTTCGAATAAAACGAATTTATATTTGTAAAATGTCGCTCTTATTCTGTAACAAATCCTCGCAGCGGCTGCCGCGTCGCTTTCCATTCGTTCTCGGCGGACAGGACACCGCAATTAAACTTGCAACGACAGAGTTTATAGATAAAGTTCTCTGTGCGAAACAATAAATTGTTTATTGCGTGGGGTAGCTTTTTTTGTAGAGATGTATATTCGATCTTTTGTCATGGCGTGGTCGTACAATATTCACGAATAAATATATTTCTTCTTTTTTGAAATTTTTAACAGAAATGTCTATATTTTTATTGTTCTTTTCATTGATTTATGTGCAGATGATTTTTTGATGATTCCGCTACTGTGATGTTCATAAGACGAAGTACATAACTGTATAATATACTTTTTTAATTTCCATCGAATATGTGAATTTCTGTCAGGTATCTGCAAATATTTTAACTTTTTAGGGAATTCATTATGCCACGATGATCGCGATGTTTATTAGCGTGCCAGAAACCTAGTTTCTGCTCGTCCAGATTGACACTGACTGACTGATTCACTGAACTCGTAAGGAGAACACCCGGGTGTGGAAATCGCTTTTAGAATGGCATTAGGCGCGCAAGCTGCGTTACACACGCTCACTGTTGCATAACCCTCGTTGCGCACCCTTGGAATGCAGAGGAACAAATTATTTAATTGAACTAAGGAAACCTGCTTGAACACATAATTACAAATATGTTATATTATATTTTTATATATTATATTACAGATATTTCAGACTATATTTCCTTGGCACTGAAATCATGCATTAAGCATTAAAATCTCGTAGAAAAAAATCTATCGAGGCAGACATATTTTGGTTAAATAAACAGCTGACGAGAAAAAGATATAAAGTTTCATATGAAATAGTTAAAAATCCTCCATTTCATACTCTTCGACCTAACGTTATAAATATAACATTTTTCCTGCAATGTATCCAAAGAACAACCGCGTACAGTCGAAGCGGAAAAGCATCAAGAACGTTCAGAATAGATAAATAATATTTCTCAAAAAAATAAAGAATTAATCTTAAAAAAAATAAAGAGTTCATCTCAAAAAGAATAACGAATTAATCTCTAAAGACTTAATCGTTGACTGTGTCGCGCAGCTTTCCATTCGTTTCTTTTCTCAGTTCCCGATTTCAGCCCCGATCCGGGTGCTCCCCACGATATTTATGAGCTCGATTACTAACGACGAGCTAATTAGTCGATGCGATCGCGTACTCGTATCGCTCGATTTTTCGAGAGACAGGAAACACGCGTGTCTCTCCGCGAGAGCACGGACCGACCCGACCGCAGATCGAAAAACAAGACAACGTACGTATATTGGAAGGAACGAGGGCAGTCGAAAGGACGACACACGCCGTGGCATCGAGGAGAGAACGAGTATCGATCTTCGTCGGTAACGCGTTAAAAGTCGTGCCCAGACGTTCGCCCCGGCTCTTCTTTTTGCCCTAGCGCCGCCGTCGAGGTTAAACTGGTCTCTTTTTCCTCGAACGAATATAATCGTCGTCCGCTTCTCTCATTTGCGTGATTTCTGCGGATAATTTTGCGACGGTCTCGGTATTGAAATATTATTATTATTACGACTGTGTTGGAGCGTCGCTTTTAGCGACGAATTCTGACGCTATGGGGGTAGATTGTATAAAATGTAGGACTGGAATTCAGCGACGAAAACATTGATTTAGTTAGCTTGGCAATATGTTACCCCTTTGCTTATGAGGTCTAAGGTCCTCGACTTCTATATGATAACTCTGATGTCATTTATTCAAGTCATATAATTTTATTCTTTTTATGCGAAGTGACGCTATAGGGGTGAACTGTATAAAATATAGGAGCGAAATTTACCGGCGAAAAAGTTGATTTATTTAGCCTGGTAATTAACAACAGTAGATGTTATCTGTAACAACACCTTTGCTTAAGGTCCGCGAATTCTATGACTACTCTGACGCCATTTATTCAACTCGTTTATTTTCAATGAAAACTTCGCATACGCCGTTTATTTATCTGTAATTTAAGAACTGCTGAATTCCGATAAAATGGTATTGCAGCGAATATATAGCATCGTCGCAACGAACGAGAACGAGGCAGGGGAATAGGTAAGTAACGTTGCAGGTCTCCGTTCACGGTGGATGCGTTCCTGTAAGATTTCCGTTCGCGAAACCCTCGGCTCCGTTGTAAACCGGCATTAAGGATGCCTAGGACTGCTCTAGGCTTCCTGGAAGGCGAAGCTAAGCTAGTCGCGGCAACCCCGCATAGAGACGTCCTGCAGACCATGAGTAGACAAACGTGACTAACATCGCGCTTCGTGTATTATCGCGACAACCCCGCACGCCGGCCACATACAGGGTGGCGTTCCGCGAAATGCCCGCCTAACACCGTGGAAACACAGTGAACCGCTTCCTGCTCTTGTCTCGTAAAAATATTAGGAAATAAAAAAATTCTTTTCACATTAGGTTCGTGCATATGAAATATCGGATTTTTAAGCGAGCACATACAGTTTTATATATTTACTTGAACATAACCTAATAACACAGGCTTCGGTTCACTCTGATTTCGCAGGATTCTGATCGCGTTACCGTGTCTTTTCGTTTCTCAAATTTCTTGTCATCTCGAGTCTATTGTTAAAAATACATGGTTTTATTAAATAAGTGGTTTTTGATTAAATAAGTGGTTTTCATTGAAAATAATTGCTGTTTTCCGAAACACAAGCTTGATTCACGCCAGAAGCATGCTCGCACCATACTCATTAGAGCGACTCAAGGAAAAACTGATTACATTGATTTAAATGGGAATGGTTGCAACGGAGGTCACCCTCGACGCACATTGTACTCGCAAGAATGCACGCAACATCCTTGCAGAATCTCTTGCGTATCCCCGAGTCTGACTCAAACGATAGATATGAGCGAATCGCGGGGCCGAGGAGATTTCAATTCTCCGGGGAATGAAACGATTGCATCGCTTGTTAAATGGTTACCGAACTTTTGAAATGGTTATTAAACTTTTGAAATGGTTACCGAACTTTTAACCTTGTCGAGGAAACGCTGCCAAAAATTAAAAGATTTGGCAGAAAATCGAGAATACCGAAGGAGAAACGGTTTCTTTAATCAACCTGGCGAAAACAGCATTTGCTTCCATTGAATCATTCTCTTTTAAATTATTCTACGAATACACAGAAGACGATTAATAATAGCCGAAGTAAAGGATTAAAAATACCTGAATTAAAGGATTAAAAATACCTGAATTGAAGGATTAAAACTACCTGAATTGAAGGTTTAAAAATACCTGAATTGAAGGATTAAAAATACTCGACTAAAAGAATTAAAAATACTCGACTTAAAGGATTGAAAATGACCTAAAAGAAATTTTCACGAGAAAACGTGAACGCGAATAATTCTCCTCGCATAATCGTATCACCTCTACCCAAGTTGTCCATTTTCATTTCTGAATTGCGAGACAATAAGAGAATAATGACTACGGTCGCAACGTATTTCTTTTAATCCTTTCTTCACTCGAACCTCAACAAAATCCTATATAAAAATGACTGTCCACAATTGCCACCAGCTTGCGAATTTAATATTATTAGTTTGAGAAAACGAAAGGAGAACAAAGGAACCACACCGTTAAATAAAATACCCCCATCGCCGTTGCCGAAGCTATCGTTTTCTAATAACACAAATTTTTCTTAAAACACGTGATCCAGCATATTTCGTAATATTTCCCCGGTATCAAGCGGAAAACATAGTTTCGATCGGTCGAACGCCTGTTTTAAAACACGGTGCAGCGTGGCGGCGGCGTACGCGCGTGCACCGCTTGCTCGGGCGCCGTAGTGTGCGTTGCAGCGGTGCAACGTGCGAACGCACGGTGTGCCCCCCTGTGTGTGCGTTAATAATGATGACTGACCGACTGGTGCACTAGGTGGGGCAAGTTCACGGTCATGCGTCGTGCATAGCACTCTCGGCAGGCACGCGCGCGCGCGCGCGCTCTCGCGTGCATTTCTCCGCTCGTATACGGCCGTGTTCTTCTGCACGCGGATCCGCGCCCGCTCCTCGTGGGGACCGCGGGGAGAGAGAGAGAGCGAGAGAGAGAGAGAGAGCGAGAGAGACTTTATCTCAGCTGTCCCGCGTGCACCTCGACCGACATAACACGCCTCGCGCGCAACGTAACCGTACAGAAATACACGTCGCATCGCCCCGAACCGCGTATGCATTTTCGAAGATCGGCCGAGAGACGACTGCAACAGCCGCTGCCACGCCGGAGAAAGTAAACGCTTCGAACACGCGAGCACTCTCTTCGATGGTTACTCGCTTTCTTGGGCTGGCCGCGTAACCGTGGAATAGCCGCGGTGCTCCACGCAGCGCGGTTCGTCAAATCGTAAATTGTTATAAGATAGAATTTCAGGGAATTTACTTTGTCATTTTTATATCCAAGCTTCGCGCGTTCACGGATCAAAGTGTCGAATTCGGTGCTCTTTTTACAATTTTTCCAAGTTCTCCAAGTTTCGTGATTCGCTTTGAAATGACTATGAATTCGTCCTGAATCGATTACTCTTTAAATTGTTTATTTATTTAATTACTGATTAGTTACCTTATGGTCACTGTTCTATGAAAATACGTACGAATAATCTAGACAATCGAGGGACCAAGTGCACCGAAACAATTCTCCTAGAATAACCCTTTTGCTGTCTTTGCCACCTAACCCTTTGCAGTCGGAGCTATTTCGACTGGAAATCCAAAATATTTTTCTAGACTTATAACGTTCTCATTCGACACAACTCAGCGCACTTTATACATTATGAAATTGAATTTTAATTGGAATTGATTTTTAACAATTTTGTTGAAGTAAATTTGATAAAAATGATTTTGTAACGTGGTATGATAATTTTTAGCGGCGCCTTAGAGTCGCCACTGGAAGGGTTAAAGGGTTGCCTTTTGGAAGGATCCAAATTCTCTCACAGTTATCACCAGACACGAATAAACATTTATTAGCGGCCTCATAGCTCGACAATGGGATTAATGGGTTAATCTTCTCAGGTAAACGCGTGCGCTCGTTTTCCAGGTCAAGCGAGCCGCGCGACGGAGGCACGCTCGCTCGCAAGTAAGCGAGAGTGCGACGCGACGCAACGAGGACTTAAACGCAACCTCTCTTCTCACGCCTCGTGAACAACGGATCCGGCGTCGGTCAAGGTCGAAAATCTCGCACAAAGTCGACTGCCGCGGCGCGGCTCCCGTTTACGATCCGGACACACTCAAGCTCGCTTCCGTTGTCGCGCCGCGAATTTCGATCGCGGCGCGACAACGAGGCGAGCGGTAGCCGCCGGTAAACGGAAAAGGGTCGCCCTTCCGTTATTCAGAGATAGCGTTCCCGGAATAGGGTTCGGTCGCGTTTCTGCGAAACTCCAAGCCGCTCGTATATGCTATTTAATACTTTGACTGTCGAGTTGCAACACGAAAAAGTCTCGTTAAATTAGGATACTCAATTTGATGAAACGAAAATTAACCCTTTGTCCGGTCCGAAAAATGTTCGTTTCTATTTTGATTTTATTTAACTTATTAATTGCGAAAGGTATTTAATAAATACCTCCGGACATTCCATGCGAGCCCGGAGGAACATTTATTGATCAATAATTTTTCGTATATTTAAAAATTTATATAATAATATTAAAGATTGTGGTACAGTTTAACTCATTCATCTCAATAATAGGTAAGAAATTAATAATAAAGAAAAAGAAATTTTATATTTATTCCATATAATGCATGTACTAGAATGATTAAATATTGCAAGAGGACAGAATTTGATTCCAACTTAAAAGAACGGAAGAACAGTTATACTTGATAGAATATTACTTTGAACCTTTATGATGAGTCTGACTTGTTGAAGTACGTCAAGGGGTTAATAAACTTACGCCGAAACGCTGTCTCTCTACAGAGAGTTATAACAAAAGAAATTAGTAAGATGAATCGGTTCTTACCTCTGAGACTAGGCTTCTTCGCGTCGGACCGTTTCGGCGGTGTTCTGCTCGCGGGCAGCCTCGTCGGGAACGCGAACATTCCAATGCTGACCAGCATCAGCATGGCGGATATTAGCACCAGACCTGAAACACGGTACACACCGGCTCTCTCATCGAATTCTGAACAGCGGCCGAAAATTTGTACAGCGAATTAGCGCTGCCGCCGCTTCTGCGACTCTTCCTCGGACTCGTTTCGACGCGGTGTTTACCCACCCGTGAAGAAGAAGTTTGCGCGAAACCGATCCCGAAAACCTGTTCGCGAAGGATCGACGACCGGCAGGCGACGCGATAAAATACCGTACGCGACCGATAGAGAATTCAATTTACCGAGCCACCATGCCCCGACCCATCTCGGATCCGTCGGCGTGATTTGCGGATTCACCGACATGTCCGCGTAGATCATCGTGCAGAGGGAGCCTAGGATGAAGCCCAGGGCCGGCCCGAGGATCCTCACTCCGATCGTGATCGCTGCAACAAAACAATACGCCGTGGCGTCGAGATTATATCTATATATCCATATATCTATGTATCTATATATCTATATTATAGTTCAGAGCAGTGTATAGTTTCACTTAACCGTTCGAGTGCCAAGAGTTTCTCTATATCCCTTGAACAGTGCCAGCGTTTAGGCTGCGAAGCTGATAGCCGCGACACGCACGGTTTCCATAGATGCAAGACTTTACGGTCACCATTCCATTTTAGGGTGAAGTATTAGGCTGGAAACTATGAAACGGGCGCCGCAGCTGAGTATAACATAGACCAGAACGCCCGTTTCATAGTTTCCAAGTCCAAATTTTGTATTTATTATTCGGTTGGAAACTATGAAACGGGCGTTCTTGTCTAGTCTTTATACAGCTGCGGCGCCCGTTTCATAGTTTCCAATCCGAAATTTTGTATTTATTATTCGGTTGGAAACTATGAAACGGGCGCCGCAGCTGTATATAGCCTAGACAAGAACGCCCGTTTCATAGTTTCCAATCTAATAAAAGAATGAGACAGCTGGTGAAAGAACGAATTTTAATTTCAGTCGAATATTTGAATTATAGCTCACTGTATAGAGCAGAAAACAGCGCGATGGCACTTTCAGTTGAGAAAACAAGCACTCGAACGGTTAAAGAAGACGTTTCGCCTTTTTCGCGATAAATATCGTCCGCTGCATTCTTGCAACCTTTTGTCATACCATTTTCTTGACGCGTTACGATTATTTGCGTTAAATACTCACCGAAATACAACGGGCTTTCTCTGCTGGCGACGTTATCGTCGATGTAAGGAATACCGAGCGTATAGACCGCTGTCTGACCCATGCCGACGCCTAACAGCGACACGAAAAAAATCGCCAGCACCACCGTGGTAATTTTAGTCTGTATCAGCTGCTCCTCCTTGAAGTCACCCTCGCAGTAGCTACGCGTGTCGATGAAAGACGGCGACGACGTCGACGAGGTCCACCTGCGACAGTGAAAAGTATTTCAAACGCCGTACAAAAAGACCATAATTCTAAGACCATAAAAGTTCAGTACTATTATAATTTTTTAAATATTAAACATCTTTCGCGATTAATAAGACGAATAAAATGAAAATAGAAACGAAAATCATCGAGCTAAATTTTTCGTCCAAATCCCTGATCGCCAAAGTGTCAACCCTTTTCCCTCGAGGGCATCTTAAATGTAATTCTAAAATAACTTTTCTGACATACAGCATTTCCATTTTATACGACAAAATGTATTTTACTATACTTTTAATGTTTATATTTAATTTTAATTTTTACGTCATAGTATTTCATATTATACTTTTAATCATTTCTGAAATCTAATTTATCGTAATATAAAAATGATTTTGGATTTGCAGCAATTCTGGTGGTGCTTTAGAGTCGCCACTCGAGTTGCGAAGGGTTAATGCTTGAGATTCGTGGGCAACGCGACGCTTACTCTTCGAGAGTGACGTTCTCGGGTCGTTCGTGGATCTTGCACAGGTTCGCCGGTATCGGGTCGGTGCTGTTCAGACCGCCGTGGTCGCCCCGCGTCCCGACGCCGCTCACCAGCATCTCGTTCTGATGGATCAGCTGTTCGCCGAAGATGAAATGGGGCATCGAGCAGGTGAACGAGCTCACCGCGAACAGGATCATGCCCCAAGCGATCCACTTGGGCCGGTGGCCTTGGCCTCCGTAGTACGTCAGCAGGAGAGAGGAGCCGATCTGGCCCATCTCCGTCGCCGACATTATGATGCCGGTGGTCTTCGACTGGATCTGGAATAGCTTCTCGATCGTCGTGATCACCGAGACGAAGTACGTGTAGTACATACCCTGGAGCACCTGGGAAAAACCCGACACGGAACGTTCACGATCGTTGCCTTGTAATTCTTTTTCAGATTTCTCTTTGCTCTGTCCTCTTTTCGCGACACGCCGACGGTACGGTCAAAATTATATACGGTTTTGGTAAATGAAATTGATCTTGTTATAGGTTAGTATAATATTTGTCCCGTGCATTAATCAATTTTGAAATTCAATATGGATACCTGTATACATATTTAATAATAGATATAAAATAATAGAAATGGTAGACGATTCATTTTAAGATATCGTTCAATATTGGAATTCAATATTCATTAAAGTCGTTCGAATATTAATTTGTACGAGCCGTATAATATTATTTTGTTTTTACTATATTACTAACCCAGGTGATGCAGAAGGTAACCAGGAAGGCCTGCTTCGTGGCGAAATACTGGAGCCAGTGCGGCCTGCAGGGCCCCCAGCCGCAAGATACGTCCGCGTCGTCGAACTCCGTGTGCAGGCTGTTGGACTTCTCGTCGGGCATGATCAGCTTCCCGTTTTCCGCCCCGGCGATCTCGTGCAGCTTCCCGTTCGGTATCGAGCCGTTATTGTTGTGCTGCTTGCCGCAGATCAGACCGTTCCCGTTCGCCATCTTCGGCGGTATTATGGTGAGCACCTCGACGTTCCCGTTCGCCAGGATCTGCGTGTCCTCGCCCGCCATGATCCTTCGAGGATTCCAACCAGCTGCTCTATCTAGCTTCAATCTATGCTCCCTCTATTTCTCTCTCCTCCTCAACTCGATGAGCTAGTGCTCTTCGCAGACACACACGACCCTACACCTTCCAATCTGGAATCTTCGCAGCAGAGCCTCAATGGCAGCTCAAACGGCGTCCTTGGACGATTAGCCTGCAATCAAACCGGTGGCAATATTTTTAATTGGTTGCTGGGAGTAACACTGTCATCGAGATAATAATTAATATTCTATAATTGACTAAAATCTGAATTCTATATATGGGTTATACTACTCTTTTATTAGTAGTATTTTGCGTGAAATAATCAGAGTAATATAAAATAAAATATAATATAAAGAATATAATAATATAAATATGATATAGAATATATCAAATTTGACGTGATTTTAAGATTCTGGAATGTACATTCCTGCAGACTGGCCTGGGATTTTTTTTTTATGAATTTTTTAATCAATTTTTCGACGGTATCAGGCAGCCTAGAATTCATCCTGGGAGATTAGGTGAGTTTTCAATCGTGTTCCCGTGGAGCAATTTTAACTTTAAATAGCTTAAATTGAAGCTGAAAGTGTCCACTTTAAGACCCCGGAACGTACATTCCGGTGGAACGGTCCGGGATTTTTTTATAAATTTTTTTAATCAACTTTTCGACCGACGAGGTAGCCTGGAACTCATTGTGTAAGATTAGGCGAGTTTTTAAATGCCGAAGGAAAGGCCACTCAAATCAAGTTTTTTGCGAACCGTTAATGCACGATTTCGTCGGGTATACCGCCGGTAAAAATCGTGCGAAACGTGTCCCGAAATAAATCGTCAAAATCCCGTTCGCGATCCATCATTCTCGTTCCGCGGAGGAGCGGCTTCGGGATACGCTTTGTGTTTTTTAAATGTCCAACGTACGTGCGTCACGGCATTATTTATAACGGCGGTCTCTCTCTCTCTCTCTCTCTCTTTCGAGTCGTCTGCCGTGTTTCCCCGAAATCGTGATTGGCTTTGTTCCACGGCCGAATAGACCTCTTCCACGACCTCCAGGACAAGCCGCGCGCGCCACACCTCCAAAAACGCCGTCAATTCGGGAAATTCTAAAATGGATTGTCGACCGCGAGGCGAACACGATTCGGAGAACTAGTTACGTGCAAATGCAAGTACCGGAGTTGTGGATAATTATAAAAATAATCACCGAGGAATTCGCAAAAAATCCATTGTCTTATTTCATAAGCTCAGATAAAAGTGAGTTGTGAAAATGTTACTGGAATTACGTGAACACCTAGGTAACGCGAACATAAACGATAGTTAATTAACTCAACAAATTCTCTTTCGTTCGGTTTGTCCGATAGAAAATTCATTTATCCGGCCGCGAGCCCCGGTCGTTCGAACAAGCCCTTTGCGAGTAGCCGGGATAATCGACGGACTCCCATAATATGAACCTCCCGTTTTATGCGAACTGGTTATCTTCGACGAGTCCGTGTAAATGGAGTTCCACCGCGTGTATGTGTTTAGCAGCCGGGTAAACAAGCTAACAAGAGGCCGATATCCCTAATTAGCAGTAGGTGTGTCAAGACTCGGGTGCACGTGCATACGCTCCGTCTGCGCATTGGAGCATAGCTCCACGAGGGGGAGTACAACCTTTGAAGTCGACAGAACGGCATCCGACGATGAGCTGCGGTGACGATTGCATATCGCGACGAGGTCTGCTAGGTTTGCCGTCGAACGTCGCGCACCGTCCAGCAAAATAATAACACAATGGGTTGATCGGAGCCGACGATGCCCGACGATCTCGTAGGGTCCGCGTAGAAACGTGTCGAACGAGAAACAGAAAGCGAATCGATCACGCTCGATCGCCGTCGCCTTTCTCCGTGTCTCTCTGATTGACAGAAAGGAAACGGTTCGGCTGAAACAGCCTGTAGCCTGGCATCCTCTCACTTTCATCGGTGCCCGACTTTCCTCATTTCCCTCACGTTCCGTCGCACCGACTATCCTACCGATGCGGTTTTCACTGACAGTGAGTAGGAGTCTGCGGACTAGAACGCGCCTCCACGTGCTGCGACCACGTAACGGGTGCTCGAAAGGTTCGCGCGCACGGCGAACACGTTACAGTGTCCTAGAAGTTTCTTCCTTTCTTTTTCCTCTTTTTTTAGGCGCACGGCATCGCGTGTATTCCGCTCGCGTCCACGAAACGATCTTCTTCGAATCGATACGCGAATACAGCGACTTTCATTGTTTGAAAAACACCTTTGAAAATCGCTATAGGGTGCTAAGGAATTGGTGGATTTGGTGGAGCGAGTGGTGAGGAACAGAGAGGGGGAGCTGTTTTGTCCTGGGCCCGATGGTGGACTCAGTAAGGCTTTTTAGCGGGTCTTCTAAGGCTTTTTGCCTTAGATAAGGCTAAAACGACGGTTTCGCGATGTATATTGAAATTGGGACGGTTTTGGGTAGCTTTTGGGAGAGAAATCTATTTGTTGGCGAGAATTGGAGATAGTCGCCACAATACTATTTATAATATTATTGTACAAAATTATAATATTAATATTTGTAATATTAAAATATATACTGTGGCGATGGAAGAAGTCTCCTGACTTTGGTTTGCAACCAGGAAAAAGGAAAAAGGAGCTCTGTTTTGTCCTATACCCGCTAGAGGACTCGTTACTAAGGTTTTCTAGCGGGTTTTACCTTAGATAAGGCTAAAACGACGGTTTCGGCGTATATATAAAAACAGGGACGATTTTAGGTAACTTTCGAGCAAGAAATCCATTTGTTGGCTAATAACGAAGATAATCGTCACAATCGTTTTCATCCAAATCTTCGACCACCGATGGAATTCCAACAAAAACGACTATTATACTTGCGCTACTATTCTACTTTCAGCCATAAATTTCGATGCTTCGTCACGATCGTCCAGCTCGTGTTATACAAGTCTACGATTGCAAGCTTGATTCCGGTCTGCGATTCATTGGGTAACGTTGATTCATGTGGCATCCGATCGAAGGGTCCCCGCTCGAGGCCCGCGACGATTTTCACTTCGGTTGTCCGGAAAGGATTTACGATCGGTAAAAAAGCGATCGCGGGTCGGGCAAGCGGACGTTTCGCCATCGGGACCGTGTGCTCGCCGGAGCTCGACGCCTCTTCTTCTCCCCGATCGGCCCTTTCGATTTCATTCCGATTACAGGCCTTCGATACGTGCGCGCTACGCGTGTGTGCGCGCGCGCGTGTGTCGACATTGCCCTCCTTAACCGGCGAAAGTTCCCGGCTAATTGAACTTCTTAATCTCCGATTCGTTCTCGCCCGGAGATCGCCGCTGGGGTAATTTCGTTATTTCTCGTGGCTGACGTTGCCGGCTATTATTCAACTTGTTTCACCGACGAGTATACTCGTCGTATACCACCTTCATCCGGGGCCGGTTTCTAGGCTTCTTGTTCGATGGCCTAGACATTCTCGCGTTAAACGGAATCCGATGTTTCGTCCTCTTGGTTCGATGATCTACCAGGGTGTCCCATAAGTTTCTTCCTCTTCTTTCGCGTTGAATCAATGCATGGTATTTCTTGATTGACAATGTTCGCATCGTGTCATTTTTCTTTCAATTTTTTCGTGTAAATCGGGGTATTTTAGTAATTTTGTAGTGCGAATTAAGCTGAGATTTATTTATCGTGGTTTTTATCGGCAGTATCATTACTGAAGATATGCAAAACTCTAATTATTATAACACTTCCACATGCTTCGCACCATAAGTAAATAAACACTTATGTATTACTTAAATATTTATTACTTAAGTATTTAATTTACTTACTTATGGTATTTATTACTTATGCATTACTCAAGCATTTAATTTACTTACTTATTACTCAAGTAATACATAATTAATAAATACCATACGCAAGTAAATACTCACTATACCATATTCCTGAGCAAACAGGTGTGATTGATAAAAATTCGAGCGTCCAGGCTCGCGATTCTTAAACAAAATTACGCAAAGGAGCGATTCATTGGCCGCGGAGGATGGCACTCGTTCCACGGTGGAACGAAAACGCGGAACGCGTTCGGCTCGCAAGAATCGCACGGTCCGACGAGCTCCGCCGTGAACGATGCCCAGGTAACCATCACGGCAGGTAACGACGCGGAATGGCGTTACATCGCGACGTTACCAATATTAAGAAATACACCACTTGTAACGCGGCCGCTGTAAAACACCGTACGAGGCATATAAATCGGGGCGCGCGATTTCTCGCGCGCTGCACGATTAGAAATTCCGCGCGCGCGTTACGATTTCGTTCGGCGATCCCGCGCGCCGCGTCGCGCGACCAGGCTGTGATGCAACGAGAAAAGAAATTTCCGGTAATAAATTGTCGCGGTATGCTGTGCCGTAGGCTTGAATGGGGGACTCGAAATATCTCGTAACAGTTGTTGCCGGGAGCCCACGTGCGCCGTTTCCCCGGCTCTCGAAAGCTCGCGTCGTCCCCCCCTCGCCACTCCTTCTCTCTTCTTCCGTCGACAGGTACCGAGAGCGTTTTTCAATCTCTAATGACGATTAGTGCGACGAGCCTAATCGCGAAAACGGCTCCCGTCTTCTCCACCTCGTGGGCGGCAACCCCGTGCGTTCTTCTCGTGCCGCAATCTCTCGGCCATATTTGTGCTTACGGTTCTTCTGTAGATACGAAATCCTCGTGCAACGTCTTCTTTATAGCGACGCCTGTGAGGCAATCCGCGCGAAGCAGACGTTCGCGAAGAGACGAAGGCGTGTTTGCTTTGTTATCGCGGGACGAGCGCGTGATCGATTAGTTTCGCGAATTCGAAATCGGTCGTCGCGGGACCGCGGAGCCTCGAACTTTAATATTATTTTAGAAATAATCGATACGGAACGGAGCTCTTTTTGCTAGTTGAAAAATGGCTCCATGTAAGACGAAGATGAAAACTTCATTAGTATTATTAATAATATTTAAAGTTCTTTAATATTTTATATTTATGAGAATAATCATTGTAACGCTTTTTCGCGTATTGTAATTAGTTAATTTATATTATTTAAATGTATTCCGGAGTGTGTGTATATATACGTCACCTCTATGTAATAGAAAAGGGTCTTACTAGCACTTTAATAAAGATTAATAATAATAACATGCACACGTTTCTGCAAGAAGAAAAAAAGGAAAACGATGGAAGCAGCCAGCTCGGAAAGTAAAAACTCGCGGCTCGATTCGTAATTCGCCAGGCGATCGGTCGATCGTTAGGATGATTTGAGATCGATGGGAACTCTATGGGAACTGGATGGAATTCCGAGTTCCCGGGAATTCGTGCGACCGAGTCGGAAATCTGAGAATAGCGTGTGCCGATGATCGTCACGACGCGACCCGATCTTCGTCGGTATCGGCGCAGAAGGATCGGCATGCCCCGTAGAGACGCGATGCTCACGGAGCGGCTGTGATACACGGACGAGTCTCTTCTATCTTTCTCTCTCTCTGTGTCTGTCTATATATATATGTATATACAATATATACGTACACGAAAACAGCGGCGTTTGTCAAGTTCCAGCAGCGTTACGGCGGAGAGACTTGGTCTAGGTCGCCTTTCACTGTCCTACTGACGTCTCGTGGTTAGTTGGTTAGTTGCTCTATTCTACTACGGCTACAGCTCAATGCCAGCGTGCAACCGCCGTGGTCGTCATACAGAGCGGCTCAAAAGAAACTAACGTGCTCGGAAGCCGGTGCTTCGCGAAATCCTACGACGGTCCCGCGAAAAATCGAAGGGTTCGACAGCGCTACGTTCGCTGTTCACGATAAATATACAAATGTATATTTAGGCAAAGCCTTTCGAATTTTTGATCTAGCCATAGTATTAGTTAGACAGAGTAAAGCTAGCCATAGTATTAGCTAGTCATAGTATTAGCTAGCCAAAGTATAGCTAGCTATAGTATAGCTAGCTATAGTATCAGATTTCCTCGCGTCAAAAAAAAAAACAGCTATAGTATTAGCTAGCCATAGTATATCTAGCCATAGTGTGTCTAGCCATATTCAGAATCTGTCAGTACAAAAAGAGAAACATTGGAAATGAAAAAGCTAGTAAAAGGTCTAGAGATACACGCATGTGTACATATTTATTTTACGTTGCTTAACACGTGTCCGTACGCATGACGAAAATTCGTGATTTCGCAAACACGATCACCGACAGCCAAACGACGGAAATTCATCGAACAATATTAACAATCACATCTACTATTAAAGACAGATATTTTAATTAGAATTGTAATAGAAATCGTACGCTATAATAATTATTTTATTCAATTAAAATATATTGAATTAAATCTATTAAATTAGATCTATTAAATTAAATCTATTGAATTAAATTTATTAAATTAAACTTATTGAATTAACTCTATTAAATTGAATCTATTAAATTAGAACTAATAAATTAAATCTATTGAATTAAATTTATTAAATTAAATTTATTGAGTTAACTCTATTAAATTAAATCTATTGAATTAAATTTATTGAGTTAACTCTTATAATAACTTGAATTAAATAAAGACGAGGCTGCCGATCAAGTCTGCTGCATAGACGATCGTCGAGACATTAGCGAGAGTTTCACGTTTTCGAAAAGAATTCGTCCGATACCGAATGGGAAAAGGTCGCCGGCGAAAGGATCGACTCCCATGGTTCTTATGACACGCTGAAGGAACTACTCCGTGAGTCCGCGAGCGGGATCCACCGCGCTCGCGCGCGCGAGCGCGCGTGTTGCCGTGGATCTTTGCAAATGCCCCCCAAGAAAGTAAAGTGGAAAGCAGCGAGATTTATACGCCACTTTGATGTTACCAGCAAACTCGTTGAACCTGATCTTGAATCTGGTTTACGGGTGATACGCTTACATGTGCGCGCGGAGCGGTGCGCGCGCGGAGCGGTGCGCGCGCGGAGCGCGCGGCCCTGTCAAGCGACGCCGAACGAATAATTCGAGCCACTTTTGCGAAACAATAAATAATAAACGGTGTTAAGAACCGGCTAGAATGGCCGAGAAACGATTCTAATGGGCCCGCGATACGATACGTTCTCCCCTCCCCCCCTCCCTCCCCCCTCTTCGCACTCCTTATTATCGGGATGCTGATTGCCGTCGGGGAGTAATGGGATCGAAGAGTCATCTGAAATCTCTTACGCCGGATCGTTAATCATCGGGCGCCCCCTTTTCTTCTTTTCCAGGACGACGACGCGTACGAAGCGTGGAAGAAAAACTAAAGGGAACGGCATTCCGCGAAACGAGAACTATCGTCGGACGAACGGGCGAATGTGTATAAATTCTCAATTTCGTTTTTTTTTTTAAATCTGTTCGATCGATCGTAAAATTTGTAGCGAGTATCGGCTGGCGTTGCATCTTGTAAAGGTATAAAAATCGTTTGAGTTATTGTGGCTACGATTAGGATACTCTGTATAGATTTATTAACGTTGGTTAGAGTCACTGGGATAAAATTTATTGCAGTTGTTTGGCTTGATTAAAAATTGGAGCGTAATGATGAAAATTGAGCAGTGAATTTAAATTGAATATCATTTGAGTTATTTCTTATTTTTGTGAGCAGATTAAGTTTATTATCAAAATTGAATCGAGCACTGACTGGAATCAGATTTTATTATAAAAATGATAAAAAAAAGGCTTGAATTATTATAGCACGATTATAAGATTATTATTAGATTTATGAACGTTGGTTAGAGTCTCTAGAATAAATTCATTGAAGTTGTTTGACTTAAAAATTGATTTAAAAATTGACTTAAAAATTGATTTAAAAATTGATTTAAAAATTGATTTAAAAATTGATTTAAAAATTGGAGGAATAAAAATTGACTAGTGAATTTAAATTTAATTGGATGGATAGATGACAGAGTCTCGAGGGTATGAGCGAAAAAATCCAAACAAGCCCCAGCGCCATTTTTCTTCAACATTGTCTCGTTCTTCCAACAGAACGTGTGCTACACGTAACATTATATCATCGTTCGCATAACGCATCTCGGCGCTGCACGCCGGACTCTAAAGCACAAGATTAATACGTCATTGCATAATGTTACCGTCGCGTCGAATTGGACCGTCCCGGTGTAATAAAAAGACCTGAAATGCTCTCTCTCCTCAAAAGTCACGCCGCATTGAAATGCTCTCTCCTGAAAAGTCACGCCGTATTGGAAACGCGGCCGTAAACGCGCGGGGTACGCCCATTCGCGTGGGATTTAAACCTCGAGTACCAACTACGGAACGGAGGGAAAAAAACCCAAACCGAAAATTACAGTCCACCGCAGGAAAGGGGATCCCCGTAATCGAGCCGAGGATGAAAGTCGTTTCCGTCGGTGCCGGGATTCACGTGAAAATCGAAAGTGTGGCGAAAGTATTGTAATTCCCCGTTGCCGCCGCAAACAATAGCCGCGGAATCTCGCGCGCCGATCTCGTTTCTGGAAAGCGGCAGGAAGAAAGGCGAGGACGACGAAGCCGAGTCTAGGATCTCTCGAACTCGCGAACGTGAATAACTCTTTTAATGTAAAATAATTTTATAATTGCAAACACCTCAAATTTTCTTGAAGCGACGTCTTAGAAGCTGTAGCAAAAATTGGTTAGAGCAATAAGGTTATAGAATATGGAGTTATGAGATAATAATAGAAAGCTAACAAAGCCTAAGTGATGAACGAAATAACTTCAGCGTTGATAAATTTTTTATTTCAAATTATTGATTTTATTTTTGAAAATTTTAGAATTAAAATTTCGACGACGCGTTTCGTAGATCCGGTCATTCATTCGTGCGACAAAATCGTCGAAATCATATCTCACGATTTAAATTCACTAAGTTAAAAAAGTCCCCAACCGATTCTGATTATTGCTAAAATATGTCTAGGTATTATTAAGCAAAGCAGTTTCTTTGACATCTCATAAAATATATATCATATTCCTCGCGCTCAATTTTAGCGTTATATCGCTAATAAGTGATTGATGCGACAATAAATAACTAATTTAAAGAACGAAAGGGTTGTTTCCACCCCTTCGGTGCATAGAATGACGCGCGAAGATTGGCCGTAGGAAAGAAATTCGAACGAAATTAAGAGTGAAAGACGAGCTCGCTGCGATGTCTCCTGCAGCCGAAAGAAAGGAAGAGTTTCGTGGAAACTAGAACATGAAAATCGTGTCATTAGAGCACAGAGCAGGGGGAGAACGAGAAAGGCCGTCGACGAAAGTTCAGAACCGTGCCTGTTCCCGTTACCTTTTTGCCGGTCGCTCGCTCGCATAATTCGTCGCATGATAAATGCCGCTTCCGAGGAGGCACTTTCCATTTTTCTCGCCGGCTCTACCGTGCCACGGCAAATTATATATATTCTTATACTTTTAATTTAAATATTATATATTCTTATACTTTTAATTCAAATATTATATATTGTTCTACTTTTAATTTAAATATTATATATTTTTATACGTACGTTATATACGTTTAAACGTGATACTAAAAGAATGTTACTGTAGGAAGATATTCCATAAGCTATAACATTTTCAATTTTAATATTAAAACTTTAATAAAAGTGAATATTAAGTCTTCAATGAAAAATGGAAATCCGAAAAAGCTTTCGTAAAACTGCAGATAAATACCTGCATTATAAAAATCCAACTTGACAGAAAATATTAGCTTAGAAGCATAACGAACGCTCTGCTATTATATAACAATTAAATAGTTTCATTTCTTCCATGCAACGAATCGTGAAACAATCCTACCGTAAAATTCTAATAAAATTCTAGCAAAATTCTAGCAAAATTCTAATAAAATTCTAGCCTTAGTTTCGCAACTCGAAGTGTAACTTAAATCGCGACGTGCCAAGTTTTCCGATTAATTTCGCCAATTTCACGAGACTATAGTTCACGAGACTATAGTTCACCGCGCCGAGACACGATCGGTTGAAATGCGGGCGCGTTCATTACGCTTCGCGTCGATCCGCGGTATTTATACGATCGCGGGACTGTTAATAAACCGCGGCGGACCCCGTACACCTGATAATGATAGATAAACGTCGCCGATATTAATAACAGTCGGTATATATTCATAGCGGCAATAAACTTCGTCGGAAATTACAAGTAATAAAGCCTCAAAGGGTGCGCTTTTTGCGGCCGCCTCTCGATCGACTTCTCCACCCCAGTAAATCTGATTAACATTGTACCAAACGGGTCTAGACGGCGGAAACTGGACGAATCGAATCTTCAGTTTGCTCTATCATTTTCATTTTGCGTAATTGTTGCTTTACCTGCGATGGATCGTTTCGAATACACGAGTCGTTTATTATAAATGTCCTAGGTAATTATTCTAAGTCCTGGGTGAGAATTATCCTGAATATTTCTATAAAGGATATTTCTGTAAAGGATATTTCTATAAAGGACCTTACCATAAAAGATATTTCTATAAAGGACATTACCATAAAGGATATTTCTATAAAGGACATTTCTATGAAGGACATTGCTGTAAAGAATCTTTCGAGAGAAGAATATTTTTATTAAATCCGGATTTATACGTTCGAGCAGAAATCTGGAATCGGTGGTAAAAATCGGTGGAGATCGTTGCGAATCGAGATATATCGGGAAGCGGCATTTTTGAGCTCGATCGAAACCGCGAACGACGGAGGAAAAAAGAAAAGAAACGCACCGGTTTGCGTGTCGAGCGTACGAAACGGTTAAACACGCGGGGCACGATTTCAGCCTTATTAACAACCGGTTAAATAATTTTCCGTCGAAACAGCAAACGGCGGAGCGAGTCCTAGCAGCGGCGAGCAGCGAGCAGCAACGTCGGCGACTACCTGCCACATCTACGACCGCGGTTTTCTGCAGTTCCTTTTGCGCGCACAAGTTGCGATATGATTTATGCACCGAGTACAAGATACGAAGCTATGTTGCATGCGCGCGTATCGGCGTTCTCGCGGGCCGTAAAAGTTGATTGAGCGGTAATCCCGGCTAAGTAATTTATCTCGGGAACGGACGATCGAAATCGGCGCTCGGAGCGGTTGCTTCTTTTCGCTGCGATAATTGCGAACCCCAGAAATACGGCTCGCGGAAAGACGCGAGAGCGGCTTCGCTGGAAAAGAACACACCGACGATCGACGATCGACAGGAGACGATTACAATTATCCTAACCGTGGCGAATTAATTAAGAAAATTCAGGACGTGGAATAAACATCGATTGCTCGCGACAATAAACGTTTCGTTCCTGAAATGACATCAGTCCCGATTAAGCGGTTAATCGCTGCAACGAGACATAATCCAATCTTTCGCGGACCAGCGACGGAAAAACCACGCCCCCTTCCCATCCGAGCGGAGACCGGTTGAAACAATTAACGAGACCGTGCGTCACAAACCTCTGGACTCGAACGCATTTTCGAGACACGCGCGCGCGCGCGTTCCGACTCCGCCGATCGAATCGATCCGATCGACGGCGCGCCGTGTGTCTATCTAGATGAACCTTGAAAGCTTCCATGACTAACATAATTAATCGAAACCTTTTACTTGCACGGTTCACCGGCGCGAGCGAGCTCCATTTGTGTCGCTGCTCGCAGCTTCGGGCCAGAGCGGAATTCTGCGCGAATACGCGGCTGAAGGAAGGACGGATCCCTAATGCGGCATCTTAACCCTTCGAGTCCTTAACCCTTCGCGGGCATTTTTAACCCTTGGAGCCATTTCAGCTGGAAAGCCAAAATATTTGCTCGGAATCGCTGCGTTTCGATTTTTTGTAACGTGGAGCATTTTGTAGATTATTAAAATTGAATTTTGCGACTTATGGATAATAGCTCTTTTTATTCTTAAGGTCTGAAAAGGGCCTTACTAGCCCGTTAATAAAGACTAATAATAATAATGAATGATTTATCTCAGAATGCAATTACATTCAAATCTCCAATGTATCGGAATAACGTTTCGAAGAAATTCTCTGAACATCATTCAAATTCTTGAATGTCATTCGGACGACACGTCGAATAATATTTCGAACGACTTCATAAAATCAATCAAATTTTAGCCGAAAGAGCGAAACTACGTTGCCACTCTATCGCGAAGTTTAACCGCGCAAGAATTTTCAGAAATTACGTGCACTTTCGTGACCGATTGCTCTCGTTATCCGCGCAGCCTCGGGCCAAGCGTATCCGAACCAACGACAAACGAACGAGAAATAAAAAACTGGCATAATTCAAGGCATGAAGGGCTAATCCGAAACACGGTGGCACGCGAGAGCCGCCACCAGCGGGCAATCGATTCCGAGTGCAAGGGTCGAGATCGCGTGTGGTCCGGTTTTCGATGTTCGTGCCCGCCTTTTCCGCGCGGAACTCGAATTCCACGGATGGCGATACCATAGGCGAGGAAGAGCCCCCTTTCGATCACGGTTCTTTCCCATGGCGGCGTTCGATCGAGAGTTTTGCTCCTTTCCTTCGACTCGGTCGAGAGATACGCGTCCGGCGAGAACTTCTCCGGCAGAAGAACCCTGCCAACCGGCCGCTTCTATTCCATTCGAATCGATATCGCGGCGAACGCAGCTCGAACCACCGCCGCGATACAGGGCTAGCGTGTTATTTGCCAAAAAAGATACCACCGATAACGCTGCCGGGTTATGATTGTCGGCAATTTGCGGCGAAGGGGGGGAGTAGTGGCGCGGCCCGCACGCCGCTCGTGAATACAATCTATTATTACATCGAGCTGTGTGTCCACCGTAATGCGCTGCGGTTCAACGCCGGTACTTACTTTACCTATGGCCACCATGGCGCACCGCGCCGGCTAGTAGCAATATCGTCTCACGAGGCTTGCTTCTGCTATAACCGCGCGCGCGCGAGCGCGCAAAACCTGCGAACGCTAGGGACATTTTTCCACGGTGCAAAGCAGCTAAACGACTGCAAAACCATTCTATTCGGTTGGCTCGCCGGTTCTGCGGTTCTTTTTATTTCAAATTGAATAGTGGCTCCTTCGCAGTTGCTATCGGTATGCGGGTATCCTTTTCGTTGCTCTTATTTCCTTGCGTGTACGATTGGATTGCGCGTATGATTGGATATTCGCCGGATAAAGTCGGCTGGATCCTTTTGTGTTCGCAGCGCCGATGTCGCGAGAGTCGACGTAGAAAATTGTTGGGAAGGATATTTTTTTCCACGATTTCTCGGACTTCGTGCATTATTTTGCAATGTTTTTTTTATTTGGAATGGAATAGCTAAGCGATTGCTGCACTCTGTTTTCGTACTTTAAAGTCGTCGAATCAACGCCCCGCGCGATTTAATTCTTAACCCTTTGCGCTCCGTTGTCTCCTCTCAGGGGACATCGCGATTCTAGTGTATCACTAGACATTAAGGTTTAGATAATAGTGAATAATATAAGTAAAATATGCAGCATGAAAAACAAAATGTTAATTTGAAAATATAATATTTCTCGATGTCTAAGAATTCATAGAAATCGAATATTATTATATCATACTTTCTCCGAACGTACACTATACTGTATGTATACATATACTATACTATGTATACTATAAAGGTTCCTAAGTGCTGGTAGGTAACATCCATGATGACGCGGACTGCAAAGGGTTAAACTTTCACTTGGTAAAACGAGACACTTTAATATTATTTATAATCATAATATTATAATATTTTATTAATCTTAAACAAGATTAATTAACCCGTTTCACTGTAATAACGAGTCGCACTCGTGACGGAGATTTGTAACAATAAGCTGTTATAACAAGCACACAGTAAATATAAAATTTCTTCCTCTGCTAAGAAATTGATCGAAAAGATTCTAATCTGTGTTGTAAAGAAAACGGTACGGCAAGGGGTTAAAGGAGCAGATCGAGCAACGATCGATCATCGAGAGTTCTCCGGCTCCCCCGTTTCTGGTGTCTGCCCTCGCGAGTCGCGTGGCCGGCCACGTGTGGTTCTCGGTTTGCCGGCATTCGGACCGCGCAACAAGCCCGCGGATCGAGAGCATGCTCGTTCCCGAAGGCTCGCCTAATTGCCTTCGAAATCGTTCGACTGCGCGATCGTCGTTCGCGTTTTCTGCGAGAGACGAACGGCTTCACGCGAGACCGTAAGGAAAACATTACTCGAAATCAATCGTGTCCTGTCGTAATATTCTGCGACACCCTGTACATACATTTTCGCCGAAAATTTTCCTCGGAGCCAAACACAGACTCGGCTCTGTACACGGTGCTCGCGGTGGTGCTTGTTTCCCCGAGCCCTTTTCTTCTTTTTTCGATTAGCCGAAGACCGCGGGTGAACTGGTTGCTACATGCGCGTGCATTACAGCCGGCCCGGATTATGCGAGTCAGGTGAACACGGCTGCACAGGTGTGTGCCGACGCTAGAGATGGGATCGAGCACGTAATTGTTCGCGAACAATGTGGCCTGCGCGAGGGAGACTGGCAATTTTTCTGTTCAGGTTTGTGCGCCTCCTCTGGACACGTAACACGTCCTGTACGATGCTGTAATTGTTTACGAAGATGTAATGCTGTTTTAATATTAAAGTATTATTTTTATCACGTTCTCTCATGTTTGTAGGATAATCGGTGAAAAGATGATTTAGTCTAGTGAACAGCTGCGAATTGAAGGGACAAGGTTGACGCTTTATTCAATCCTTGCGTTACGACTCCTGTTACGCTGCGTTGGTTAGCACTTATTTGGCCTTAATACTTTTAACAATAGGTCCAGACAATATTTTTTTATTGTCTTTATATTGTGTTCAGAGTTCGATAACAGAAGAATTCAATTTGACTTAAAAGGAATTAATTAAAATAAAAAAGAACAGCGTCCGGAAGACTCTACCCCGTTCGAAGACTGATCGAACAAATCGCTGCTCGATCCCATCTCTAGTCGGCCCACAAACTCTTGCGCCAGCGCGCCGCGCACACGCAGCTGTTGCTCGCCGGCGCGCGGAGTTTTATGCACGCATTTATTTCAAGCGTTCAGCATCTATGTGGCCGGGGTCTCTCTCTCTCTCTCTCTCTCTCTTTCTCTCGCGGAGAAGCCTACCGGTGCGGCACGGCCGCGGCACCCTTAATGATTTCGCGGAAATCTCATTCCCCCGTTGAATTCTTCTGCGAGCCGCGCGCATACCCGCGAGGGTATAGAGCCGCGGCGAAATGAATCGGTCGTTTACTACCGTACGGAAATATTCGCGGAATCCGCGGAAACTGGACGGCTCGAGATACGCAATGCCGAGGACGCGTTTACTCAACTCCGCATCCCTTTTCCCCGGCACAATTTCTTTTCGCGGGAGGCTTCCACCCTTCGGACGCGACGTCGATATTTATTCAGCCGTTTGTCCGGAGGAAGAACTCTTTGGTACCGAGAAAGAGGTGAGGAGAAACGAAGCGAGAAAGATACGGAGGAAAATATTGTCGCTTGTAAAGGGTTTGACCCCTTGCCGTACCATTTTTTTTACGATTGCTGTGACTAGAATTTTTTCGCTAATTTCTTAGAAGAGAAAGGAATTTTATATTTATTGTATCCTTACATCTGCTTGAATGTTTAACCAGTTAGCTGCGTCATTTGATTTTCAAGATCAATTTTGTTACGTCCTTTATCGATCGCAGTAAGTATAGTTTTGTCGACAGTTGTTCTAGAATTACTTCGAACAGTGCGAAATTGATGACTGTGTCGCCAGATGCAATTTTACATAAATCGTAGAAGAAGTATATTTATTGTAAGATGCATAATTGATATTTTATGGTAATATATATATGGAAGCTTCGTGTACGCGCCGCTAAGGGTCGGACGCGCGAGGAACGGCGCCACTGACGCGGAAAAACTTAGAAAAGCGATTTCTAACCTCAAACTGTGCGATATGAAAACTGAGGAAAGCAGGAACGTTTAATTGGCGATTCTCTATGTTTTGGGTTAGTATATAAGTTGTAAATAGGGTTAGAGAAAAGGGAAAAATCGTAAAAAAGATTAATAATTTAAAAAAATATATATTAAAATTTGATTTCTACTTAAAGTTCCAAGTTCGATAAAGGATTAAGTTCCAAGCTCGATAATTAAGTTCGGAGTTTCCTAAAAAATTCCATAACCCATTGTTTCAGTTAAATCTCTTCGATTTTACAGTAAAGTCAAGACACTTGAGTTTTATAATATTGCCAATAGCAATTAGGACGAGGTTTCTTCGTCGACCAGCCAACAGAAGCAGGATTTCTCACAGTCGGAGAAGTCAGGTTTTATATATTCCTCTTTAGGCGTTTAATTTCACGGAAACTAATGGCTCGGGGTACCATTTTGACGTAACGAATCGCGCCCAACAGTCTGTAGGTATTAGCGAAAGTCTGGGGTATACTAACTGCCGACTATAAAGCCGATCTGCTTACTATTAGAAAGCAGTAAACGTCAGCTTCCCGGCCAGAGAATTACAGCTAAGTGTTCTACGATGATCGTCAAAATTATTTTCGCGGGAAGACGAATTACAAGGAGACGGAAAAAAAACAATCACGGAGGCAGATTAAAATGACCAATAAGGAATCAGAAAAATTAAGAATTCCAAGTTCAAATTCAATGTCGCAATTATTCCCGTTGCTCGATCAATCTCAGTTTTAGCACGGGTTATTTTAACCCCTTGACGTACCATATCCTTCGCAATTACTGCGATCAGGAATTTTTCAATTAATATAATTTCTTAGAAGAAAGGGACAGAACATTAATGTTTACTCGGTGCCTGAATTTGCGAGAATGCTTAACCCTTTGCAGTCGAAGGGATTAGAATTTGATTCCAATTTTAAAGAACGGAACAGCATCCACACTTAATTATTTCTTACTAATAATTTCGTTTGTCGAAAAATTTCGTTAATTTACTAATAATTTGAATCGTACGTTACGGTAAGGGGTTAACGTCAAACGGCATAATTCCGTGGGAGGCTGCCCCGAGAAAATATTCGATGAAGAATAAGGTCCACCCTGCGCGCAGAAGTTGTAAAGCTGAACCGCGGCTTCGGCAAAAAGGGCTCACGATTCGGCAAAGGTTCGAAGACAATGCGCTAACTGCCTCTGCCCCGGGTACGTTCCTCTCTCGAAAAACGCGGTCCGGCGCGGGGTCTGTAACCCTTTTTTCTTCGGCTCGATACGGGAACGGGTCCGACAACGGGTCGCGGCGTTCATCCTCGCTCGAAACGGCCGGAGTAACGGTGTCAACGATAAATCAGCCGGGTGGACGGCGACGAGCATCGGTCGAAGGGAAAAATTCAGAGGATCGTCCTCTCGAGCGGATGAGGACGAGGGACACCCGGGGCAGCACCATGGTGGTGGTGGTGGTGGTAGAGCGGCGCGCGGAGTCGTCGGATCGCGCGCGCGCGCGCGCCCGGGTAGAGAACGAAAGAAAGTGAAAAAGCCGGAACGAGAGCTCCGTGGCGCGGCCCGAGGGAGAGAAAGAGCGACGGTGGGACAAAGAGACCCCGGGGGGAAAGGAGGAAGAGAGAAAGAGAGGAGAGAGAAAAAAAAGGGACGAAACTGGCCGGATGACCTCGGTCGTGGTGTGTTGCAGTTGCAGCGCGACAGGTTCGCAGCTGCGCGGCCTGTCCCAGATGTCGAGGCTGACGTAGGCGGAGGTGTGAGAGATCTCTGCTTGCATATATATATATATATATGTATATAGACTGACTTCTATGTAGGCATAGACACAGAAGTATACACATAATATTATATGTATTGTATATATCAGGGTGTCCCATAAGTTCTCTCCCCACCACGCACTGCGTATGGTCTCGACAGTATGCTCGATAAAAATACAGTGTGCACTAGATAGCGGATGCCGCTAACAATCCCAGAACAAAACGGTACACAATCATTTAACTGCTTGCACTACGATCTCTTTCAAATTATTATCGATTAGTATATTTTCGTCCTTAATCGTTTCCTCGATGGAACGAGAGGATTTTTATTTCTTCGTTCTTTTCATCTTCATGTACATACTTCTTCTATTCCCATATTCTGAAGATTCAATATTTTCTTTCAATTTAATACAGAACAACTAGCAGTTATATTTATTAAATTATGTACGAACACGTTCGTCACGTGTCCGACTCGTTGTTATAGTGTAAAGGGTTAATCGAGATTGGATATGTATACAACACAATGGCTGCAGACGCGTGTCTGTATCGAGGGCAGAATCACGCGTGTGTGTCAAACGTTGATCTGTTTGAAGTCGAATCATTTATGGCTTTTAAATAAAGAATTTATTTTTGTATAATTGGAAGAAGGTAATAGGTTCATAGATAACACGATAAATTAACCGTAAGCAAGAAATATAGATTTCGCATGAGAAAGGAAGGAACTTGCGGGATAGCCTAATATATATATAACGCATATGTGTATGTATGCTATACGTGTATCGCGGATTGACTCGGTTCGGTTGACGTAGCGTCGCGTCGCGTCGCGGCGCGCGGCGTTTCGTTTCGTTTCGTTCGGGCCCGATCTGTGTCACGGCGACTTTCAGCCGGTTTAAAAGTAAAAGTAATTGATAGACCGTGCTTCGGTGACGTTCCGCGGATGATCGTTCGGTACACCGGCAAGCATCCTTGCAACGTTATCGACCTCCTCTGCTTCTTATTTTTAAACCATGAGCGGCGCGTCCTTTCCGCGGACTCGTCTGACTCACCCGGAGGCTCTCTCTCTCTCTCTCTCTCTCTCGACTCACCTGAAACATGGAAAACGAGGAAATGCGTTAGAGTCGTTTCTAACCGGTAGAGCGAAACTCGTAAATTCGGGATAGAGTTTTATTGTCTACAGGTGGTTATATTGTCTACGGTTAACGACACCTTTTTGAGGGAGTCGTTTTAGCATGAAATTGTTTACCGTGAAATTGTTCAGCGTTTATCGACAATGTCAGAGATCTTTGATAAAAGGTATCATCGTGTACGGTAATTGCGAAAAGTATTTAAGGGTTGGGGTAAATGATATTTTCATTCATGACGAAAGTAATTGTAACAATATTAAATAATAATTATAATATAGTTACAATTTATGTTCTTTTCGATTTTAACTGTTTTCGTACCTTGCTATGCTATCTTAATATTTTTATAATTTCTTGGTAAATATCATTTACTATTGGCTTAAAGGATCATTAGATGCAGATCTCGATGATGAAATTAGTATAATCCATTTGTCTATATAAAATACTTAAAAATAGCGTCTGACACGTTTACTGTCTACCTGATTTAAAAAAACCTCTGTCATTTAATAAACCTCTTTCATTTAAAAATCTTTATTTCGATCTTAAATCCTTTTTCTTTCGCAATAATTTTTCAACGCGAATTTAAGCTTGGATCTCAAGGGATCGCGAAGCTGCGTTTCAGCCTCGTACAAATCGATGATTTTTGGAAAAAATGCATCGGCCGACAGGCGTGCAGCGAAAGTCGTCCGTGGATGCAAATGAGATCATTCGGATGAGTGCGATATCCCAGCGACATTGTTTATAGAACACATCAAAGGTAACACGGGATGGGAGAGCTGCAGATGGCTGACCGTAATACCAGATCTTTATCATTACGACGTTAACGCTAACAACGTTCTTTGTCGCGCGCGCTTGCGCTCTGTGTTTCCTGTGCGCGACGAAACTCATTTTCCAGGTCCAATTTCGTACATACGTCGTGTCCTATTTCGAGTCGAATCCCAATCAAAGCGCGATCGGGTTTCGAGAGCTGGTCGAGAAAAGGCGGACGAAGTTTCGCGTCGAACGATATGAAAACGGCGGCAAGGGGAACGCGATCGAAGAGCGGCTGGTGTATCGCAAAGTATCCAGGCGCAGCAGGTGCGCATCTGCGACCTACTCTCTAAATCGATGGTAAGCACCGATGACGTAGGCGCAAAACTGCATCCGATCGGCGACACGTGACGCGGGTCTGGTGCTGCGCGACGCACAATGCGCGGCTTCGAATGAAACAAATTGGTTTCGAACGGCGGCCTCTGCTCCATCCGGGCGGCCGATCCGGCGAAAAACGAGCAGCCGAGAGGAGATCGAGGAGATCGAGGAGAGAAGCGATCGGCGGCGTCGACGTCCACCGATCGATTAGTTTTTCCTTCTTCGAATTAATTCGATCCGGACGATGCTCGGACGATTACGGAACGAGCGCCGTCCGAATTGAACTCTACGAGGGCTCCTAGGCTCAATTGAGTCACGTTCGCAAGCGGCCACCGTCTTCTTAATTCTAGGATCGAAACGACTACCACCTACATTATTAATTGGAAAATAGCTTACGACGAGCGTGTGTCCTTCTAGACGAGCTATTCGGGCAATTTCGTCCCGGGGCCCCCTGAATAGCCCCGGTTGCCGCACAAAGCAGCAATGGAGGCGCACTGTTGAGACTTTAGGAACCCGGCGCTATTTCACGCTTCGAAATACGGGTCAAACGGATATTAAGTCGTTAATGGGGGTGGCGCGGACGTGTCGACACGTCGGCTGCATTCAGCTCTCTGCATCCTGTGTGTTGCAAAGCTTTTCTTTTGATTTTGCAACTTTCGCGCTGCCGTCGTCCTTACGCGCGTCACCTATTCATCAACCCTTAACCTCGTGCAACGTAATAACCAGCCAGACTCGCGACGAACGTTTCGTATAAAAGTCAGGCATAAAAATATAAAGTGTTAAGAAAAAGATTGATATAGCAAACTTACAGTTTTGTTGCGCGAATAAATTGTTTCAATAATTTTATAACTATTTATATCGTACTACTGCAAGCTTCGATATTATTATTTCATTTTTAAAATATCTTTCGCGATTAATCAGATAAATAAAATTAATAGAAACGAAAATTTAAGTCGTTCGGAAAATTATTTCGTTTTTAAAACGAACTTTAAGGGGTTTATTTTTTAAACATAATATCACCTCACGTGAGAACGAAATAACTTTTTGAACAATTCTACATGTACGTGCAACGACTTGTTCAAAGTTTCGCGGGGCAACCGCGACCACCGTAATCCGGATAAGGGTTGATTATTATCTGGCGTCATATTTCTACATTGTACCACTTATCGCCGATTAATACCTTCCTCATTATCATCGTTAACATTTCGCACGCGTTTCGAATAGCTATTATTTTACGCTAATCGCGTCCGCGCGTCGCTTTCCACCGGCGGCGCAATAAACGTTTTCTCTTGCAAATTCACGAGCGCTCCGCGAGCCCGCAAAGATCCACAATGTGATTCTTAATAGTATCTAATGGAGCGTACAAGTAGGATCTCGATTAACCGGCTTCGTTCGCGACCGGAGACCGGTCACCTCGCCGCAACCGGCTCCGCTATCCTATTCGGCTACTTATTTTTATTTCATAGTTATAATTCGCGAACGACAGAAAATAAGAGCCGCTTTTTCCGAATCTATCACGAATTAATTATAATAAATTGAAGTATAATAAATAGAAGAAATTACTTTAAAGGGTTAACCCTTTGAGTGGTGACGCTGAGGTACTGCTAAAATTCTTCTACCATAAGATAATTTGATTAATTTCTATCGCGAGAAATATTAATTGAATTCAATGAGTAATTCTCAAGACAATTTCTATATAAACGAAGCTTAGATTTAAAAAATTCTTACACAGTGAAAAATGATTGGTGCAAGCGATAAGAATCGATTTCGATTGCATACAATGAGAGTACTATGATCTAGGAAAATTATTTAAAATTTATAGTTAAAATAGCTTCAAGTGGGGTTGATACATCCGATATAAAAGTAAATCTCCAAAATCTTCAACTGTTTCATCCCCTAATTTTTCTCGCGAGCGCATCGTCTATGTCGCAGACGAAACAATTACTTCGCGTTTTATTTCGAAATTCCCGGTGCTCTTTCCAGGTGCGGTCTAATATTAGATTGTCCCGCGGATAAAATGACCTAGGTCGAAGCTCTCGCCTCCTCCTCTCCTCCTCCCCCTCCCGAAATGCTCTAGTAGGAAAGCTCTGGGGCCGGAAGCGTCCATGGTGGGAAGAAGAAATCAATGCAGGGAGGAAGAGAGGGTGCCGAGAGATGCAGAATCGCCCGGATGACCTCGGTTCCACCGAAGCTCCGCAGCCGCCGCGCGCGGCGACGCGGGCAGGTACGCAGATGCGGAATGTCCCATATTCCCATGGTGAACTCGGACACGCTCGATAATCGAGATATCGAGCACGTAGGTGTACAACGCTCGCGCGAGAGAGCGAGAGAGAGAGAGAGAGAGCGCGGACAACGCGCCGATCCCCGGCTCTTCCATGCTTGCATCATACCGCATTACGTACACTTTGCTTGATGAAACAAATTGGTATGACCTGGTCTAGCGCGTTGCTTCTCATCGACACCCTCCAACGCTGGTTCTTCCTCCTCCGTCCCTCCTCCTCCACCTCCTCCATCTCCTCCTCCCCCCGGCCGTTCTTTCTTCGTTTCATTGAAGGAAGTCGTTTAGAGAGGAGCGATTCTTCGACCCTAGCCTCTCTCGCGACCGAGCCTCGTCCGGCTCTCGTAGATTCGTCTATGATTTCGCTCGTTGCGTTAACCCTTTCGATGCCGTTTCTCCCGTCGATATGAAATAATTACGCCTGATACTATGTCGTTTCTATTTCTATCACTATTTCGCTCATACTATTTCGATTCCATATAACAAAGCGCGCTGCATATTATACGCGCTCGCATCTATAAATATCAATTTTTATAAGAAAAATATTCGATATAATTATAGTTTAAACAGAACGATTAAATTCGTAAATTTTGATTTTATGCAGAGAAAGCAACGGGGATCGATCGAAAATAAGCGTCTCTTTATTAACAATTCCATCGTCAGCTGGCGCGCGCGCGCGCGTCCCGCCTCTCGGTCGGCGAATAATTGAAAAGCATCGGCGCGGAAAGATTTCCCGGGCAAAATGATCCGGCGAATTGTTAGCGGATTCGACGAAACTCGCGGCTGAAAGTGTGTCATCCATCCCGGAAAAAGGGGGAGGAAAGGTCGCGGGAGCGAGCGGGAAACGCGCGGGGAAAAGGGTCCGCCGCCGCCGCGAGAGACGACGACGACGTTGCTCTCGTCGGGCGCTCATAGTTCAAAGATACGAGTGCAAGTGCGCGGCGCCGAGCCGCGGCGGTGTCGGGCCGGGTCGGGCCGGGACGGGACGACGGGCTGCATGTGCATTGGCCGGCAGTGTGCGCATGCACCTAGACACCGGCCGCTCTGCGGTATCGCCATTGAGACCTGACCTACTTCGGGCCGCACGGTCCGCCAACATCGCGCTTTGCCCGAGTAAAAGCACCCAGAGAGAGAGAGAGAGGGAGAGAGAGAGAGAGGGCAGAGCGCGCGCTTCTCGCGACCGTATGCGGCCAGAACTCTCTCTCTTTTTACCCCCTTCCATCCCCCGGCTGTCCCATTTTTTGTTTCACTCGCGAGGTTTTTGCGAATCTTCATCCGGAGGTCGCCTACTCTGGAATCTTGCTCGACGTCCGTCCTCCTTTTTGCAAGCTCCCTCTCCCCCTCTCTCTCCCTCTCTTTTTCTCTCGTTCGCCCTCTCTCGCTCTTTTCCACCCTCATTCACATCGCCGATTAATCTTCTCCCTTGTCTCCCGCTCCCGCCGGCTCCGTTTCCATTCTATTTTCTTCCGTGATCCTCTTACTCCTCTCTTGATCTCCGGATTTCATTTTTCACTTGTCAGAACAACGACGGAAGGGCCCTTCCGACGCGCCGTTTTCGGTTTTATCGAAATTGAACCCGTTCCGATATAATAACGTGCCGGACTCGTGAAAAAGATTCCGTGCAGGATCTACTAAATATGACTTAAAAGTTGTATTAATTAATTAAAGATAAAGCGCGACGCCGCGACGATCCCAAAGAACGCGCGATGATATTATTGATCCCTAAAGACTATAGAAGAAACGAAAATTGTCTGGTCCCGTTATTAAAAATATTAAAGACAATAAAGTATCGATGAACGCAGCGCGAAAGGAATCGTAGCGCAAGGGGGTTGAAGTATTCGTTTCCGTCACGAATTCATCGAATCCACGGTTCTCCCCGTTCATCCGTGTCCACCGAAACAGGACAAAGGAACAACGCCGAGGATCAAACGCGAAAGGATTAAGAGTAGCGAGCAACATGCATATTCAGCGGATTATGTTTGAAGTCTTTCTAACGAGGGAGGGGGAGGTTGAACGATTATAAAGCCGGTTTCCAGAGCAGCGCCCGCTCGCGCGCGCCTCTCTTCCGCTTTTGTCTCCGTGTTCGCCGCGCGGGCGCGCGCGCGCGCCGTATAATGCACCCGATTTCCGATGCATCGTTGCCGGCGCGCGCGCGCGCGCGAGCGAGCGCGAATCAAGAGAGATTTCGAGTGTATTGGCCTAGATACGAGAGAGCAGCCCCCCCCCCCCCCCTCCCCGCCGGAGGGGTGAGGCGGGGGAGGAGCGGGAGGGGCGCGGAGCATGAATTTCCCGGTAGTCCGCGGCCGGATTTTTCCCTTCCCTCTGGATATCGGCGACCGAAACGAGATTCCCGCGAAAATGGGACAGGGGGAGCGCAATAAAGCCGGGGCGGCCCGCCACCCCCTCGCCCCCGCCGATCCGGCGACGCTTCGCCGATCGAGTACGATTCGCGATCCGCTTTTGCTTCTCTCTCCGCGAACGGTTTTTTCCCCCCCACGTGTATCGTTCGCCGTGTTACGCGCGCGAGAGCTTCCACGAGGCGGAGAGAGAGAGAGAGAGAGCCTCGATTTTCCTTCGAATCCCGTCGTCGAATCTGCGAGCCGCGCGAGTCAGCGTTTCTTGATCGACCCTTTTCGATGCGCGCGGGTCAGCCGGTTTCGCAAAACAAGCTTCCCAACCCCTTGCACTGTATTACATCTTTTGGAGCTACGTTGATCACTACTGTTTCGATCTTAATTATTTCCTCGATGTCGCGTTAATTTTGAGATAATATTTCAGGAACTTTTTAATTCTCAAAACTAGTCTCATTGTATTAAAATATTATAAATAAGTAGGCACATTCTAAATACCATAAATAAATAGGCACATTGTAAATACCATAAACAAATAGGCACATTGTAAATCCATTAAATAATAAATAAATCCATTTAATAATCCATTAAATATTTTATCAATCATTTCCGTCTGCTATTAATACATACTGTAAATAAGTGACTGGGTACGTTTCAGTCGCATTTCACGGTTTCAAATAAAAGAGAGTCGATAAAACGGTAGAAGATAAAGCTTAAAAAGATTGCGAGCCCTGGTTGAGGAGATACGGCCCGGAATTGGCGCAGCCAAGAGAAGGAAGGTTTAGCTTTGACCCGTGTGCACGTGGGTTCAAGAAGGAAGCGACGGAGTCGTGAACGAAAGCGAGGCGGCTTTATCTTCGGACCCGAGAAAGGAGGATATTCGGCCGATTATCTCAACGGGGCCGAATACCGTGGCGGATCCTTTCACCGATAGTATATTTAAACATTGTCGCGTTATACTTTAAAATGCGCGCAAGAGGAGAAATCGAGAGGGAAAGCCAAACGGCGACGACGGCGGCGGCGAGGCACACGGCCGATAAATTAGCGTTTAACGAACGGATCTCGCTTCCCAAAATTCGCGGCGCTCGCTTTCTCGTGGTATTGGTCAATTGCGCAAAGACAAGCCGGGCCACTGAGCACGGTGAAACACGAAATTCGCGCGCGCGCGCGCGACGAGAGCCCAGCGTGTCAACCTAAACAAACTAGCGAACGCGGCACACGCGCGGCTCTGGCCACCGAGAAACGAATCCGCAAATACTTCTTCTGTAAATTCACCTTGAAACGGTTATCCGCTGCTGCTGCTGCTGCTGCCGAGCCTCGGATGCAGCGACGCGTCGAGACGATGCGTTTCGGGGTGCAGTCGCAATCGACGGAAATTCGAACGGCTACCGGCGGCTCTCGGCTTCGAAGGGTTTGCGAATAATTTTCGGTTCCTTAGAAAACGAGCTGATATTCTAATTTTTATTTCGCTGAAAAATTCGCAGCCTGTCACTGTTCCGATAAATGCTATACATTGTTCCTAAATGCAATAAAGACTGCACGTTATAAAAGTGCGGCTTTCTTAATAATAATATTCCTTACGATTCTCAAAAATGACTACAGTTTTAGTCGTGTTTTTCAATTCGATCGTACATCACGAAATAGCACGTTCGCTACGCAGAAACGTTTATAACACAGAAACAATAGATTATAGATAACTGTGTCTGTCGCTAAATATTGCACGCGACAAATGGCAGCGAATTAATTCATGAGGCACGATTTAGGTGACTGGTACGCATTTGGCAACCCCCCCTCCCTCTCTGTCCCCCCCACTCCCCCCGATTCCATCGGGGCGATCGATTTGCGTGCAACCTTAATTGGCGAGGCGGAATTGCACGGTTAAGGGTGCGTTTACATGGATACCGTGTTCCGCGACCGTTTTTCGAGCAGTCCGTTGCAACCTCGGTACACATCGGTACATAGACATAGTTAAATAAATTAATATTTGCTTCGAAGTAAAATAATATTGTACAAATATGTCCAGGGTATTTACGAAAATTTCTGAAACTGTTTTTGAAAATGTTTAACCTGCGACTAGTTTATGAAATTAAAATAACTAGCGTCGTTAGGTACTTCGTTTTCATTTAATTTCTGTACAGTTTAGTAACCTATGCAAATATTAATTATTAAATTATTTAAGACTGTTATTATTATCTTTTACTATTATTTTGCTATTATGAAGTGATGCTTTTCAATAATTCCTTAGACAGGAAATTTATATAGTTTGCTTTACAATGAATACTGCACGAGGATCCAAGTACTATATTTAACAAGACACCTTCGAAACATCGATAAACGTTTTTCGATAAACATTTTTTCATAGTTTAAGGGTATTCGAACATCCTTTAGCTCGAGCTTTCATTCGAAACCCTTCGGATCCCGCGGAAGACGTTTCGACGACCGACGTTCGTCCGGGTGCCCCCGGAGCTGCGTCGACGGAGTCGACGAACGATCCGGTCGGATCAACAAACTTGCAGGAAACAGGACCGCGTGTATTTTTAGCGGACGATCAGGCACGGTGGTCGCGAGAGGTCCGATCGTGAATCGAGCATCGCTCGCAGGAATGCACCGTGAGCCGAGAGATCACGGTGAAAATCGTCCCGAGAGAGCTTGCGAGACCCCCCGTTCAACTAGGTCAACGTGACATCGTCGGCTCTTGACGCACGTGCAAACATCTCGACACCCGACACGCATGTGCACAGAGCACCCTTTTCCTTCGGGGGAGAAACAGAGAGAGAGAGAGAGAGAGAGAGCGAGGGAGCTTCGCCCGGCTGGATTTCCCCGTCGGCGATCGATCGCAGACAGTCTAGGGAACCGTTCCTCCTCCTCTCTCCTTCGACCAACTATGTCGCGCAACTTCCACGGAAATAAGAGTAACACGGAGACGAAGGGGAAAAACCTACCCTTCGGACGAAATCGCGACGCTTCGTGTACAATATTAGGGCGCCCTACAAATTCCTTCCTATTTCCGATGCGACATCCGCAAAAGGATTCATTGCAAGAACTAGTATGGTAGAGTCAGAGTGTTGAAGATGACAGAGCAGGGGATGATGCAGTGTTTAACCCCTTGCCGTACCATTTTCTTTACAATTCCTATAATTCGAATTTCTTCGATCGCACTGATTTTTTAGAAAAATCAAGAAATTTTATATTTATTGCATCTATTTGAAAGTTTAAATATTGGTGGGAAGAGAATGAAATTTGATTTCTAGTTAAAGGAACAGATGAACATTTATACATAACAGCTTGTTACTAGAAATCTTCGTCGGACTCGTTAAAGTATCGCAAGGGGTTAAGAATGACTCAGGGGTGAAATCGTAAGTTTATGGAAGGTTTTTAAATCTTATGTAAAACAGGAAGCCTGTCATTTATATATAATAAAATGACGTTCAACGGTAGAATAGCCTGATAAAAAATGCGAAGAATTTGGAGATTTTCACGGGCAGCCGTCTGGACGCCACCGCGCGACGTCGCCAGGCGACAGATGGGCAGTCGAATAATGTATGCCGCGTGCCTGGCGTCCGCGCATTCCCGAAATCGAACGTGTGGTGCGCGGTTGCTGGCCCAAGAGCAAAGCAAAACCAAAGGAGACGGAAACAAGGAACACGAACGGATCGAGTGAAAGTGCGAGACGTCTCGAATTCGCGATTAGAGGGCCCGGAGGAGGTGGAACGAAGAGGTAGGAGAGACGCGGAGGAGCGGAAGGAGTAGACGGAGGAGGTCGAGGATGAAGAGAGAGAGAGAAAGAGAGAGGGGGGAGGAGAGGAGAGGAGAGGAGAGTTCCTGGCTCGAGAATCGAGAACGAGCGCGTGTTCGAGGGTTCCCGAAAAAGGCGAATCACCTCTTGCTCGAAAGTTGCCCGGCGCAGCGAGCGTCGCGCGCGAGCCGTTCCGCGGGGAGGAACGAACGGCGAACGAGCGGCGCGCGATATAGCAGCGGCAGCGGCAGCGGATCCTTGAATCGTAAACTTTCGCGAGACGACTCGGAAATTGGAAAAGCCAGTTCGCTTGGTCGGTGCTCTCGCTCGCTCGGTCGCCTGCTCTCGCCCACTCGCTCGAGAGCACGAGAGCGGTCGATGAACGCGCGGCGGCATCGACTCCCTGAGACAAAAGAACGCGTTCGCGGTCAACGAATGATTCGCGGCATCTGGGGGCCAACGGAGAGTCGCGAGCGCGCCCCGCGTCCCTGTTATCTGAAACGTTCCTGGGTAATTGGAGCGTGGCTTCGTTCGAACGGGGTGAAAACGCGCAAGCAAAAAAAAAAAGAAAAGAGGAAAGAGAAAAAAGAAAAAATAACAAAAAGAAATGAAAATAATCGCGAGAACCCGGGCAGAAACGTCGCTGAACGCGCGGGCAGAAATAATGGAGAGCCCGGGCAACAAGGTGGGATACACGGCGAAGAATCGCGTGTTCCAACCCCCGGGAGTAATGCGCGCGGATGCATTTTCTCCATCCCCCTATTCATGTACGCGCGCACGGAGTTTGCCACACGACCCACTTCCATCTCGAGGAATAAACGGCACACCAGCCGCCCCCACGCACGTCAGCCACTCGGACTTTCATTCGGACTTCCATTGACGACGCGTCGTCGCCCTTTCAGCCCAGCTACCGCCCGGAGAATCCGTTCTTTTCGAGGCGATGCTACCGCGTAGCGCGCTGCAACCACGCGTCGCCAAAAAGGAAAAATACATAATATTAACTATATTAACCCCTTGACGTACCATTTTCTTCACAGTCACCGAAATTAGGAATTTCTCAATTGGCACAATTTCTTAGAGGCGATAGAACGTTAATGTTTATTCCATGCCTGAATTTACTGGAATGCTTAAATATTGATAACAAGGAATTAGAATTTTATTCCAATTTTACAGAACTCAACAACATCCGTATTTAATTATTTGTTACTAGTAATTTGCATCGCGAGTCGGACTCGTGAAAGTACGGCAAGGGGTTAACTATATAATATTAGCTACATTAACTATATCACTAATACTGCATTACTAATGTTGATACAGTAGCAATATAATAATATATTACTGATACGATAAATGCTGCTAATAATAAAGGCAGCATGATCAGAATCGGTGTAGAAGTAGCTAGAAAATCTGGAAAATGCATATTTTTAATTCGCTTAATTAATTGCAGCCAATGAAAGTCCGCATTCCCGTTGGCTGAAACAATCGAAGGCTCTTATCGGATCTCGGGTGAACCGCCGATATAGATCGCGCTGTTTCTAAAGTATGAACAAGCACGTCGAAGGTCTGTAGAAATTAGTTTGACTCATTGACTGCAAGGACGTTTTCTCTTAGGCATTTCTTAATGAATTGGATTATCTGATCGAATGGGGATGCTTTCTAAAGCCTGTAACGTTCTACCAGCGAATTTCGCATGCAACGCGACGATTTACGAGAAAGACAGAAAAGGTAAGAGAAGCTTAAGCAACTGGAGCATCGCGCGACGTTACGGGGGGAAATCTTTTTACAGAAATTGTAGAAACCTCTCAAAAATTGTGACACCTCTACCTTTCGGGTCGAGGCGCACCGGGCGTCGTGACTGTCGAAAATCAGTGTCACGAATTAGGGATGGAGAGCGACGCGGGCACAAGGAGACGCTCGAAAATCACGATAAAAGCGGAAAGTGGAGCAGCGGAAGGGTCGAGATTGTCGTCGGAAGATTAACAGACGTTTATGAGACACTGGAATCCGAGGAACGGCCGGTATCTCGTATTTCGTCGGGGGCGACTGTTCCGTATCGAGCGACCGTGCGCCGCCCACGCGAACAAATTGATTATTCGATTGATAGGGAAAACTGTTGCGCCGTCGAGAACAGCGCGAAACATTCTGGCAGGCCGCGAGGCATCGTTGTCAACGTGGCTGAAACATTTCAGACACTTCGGAAACTTCTCTGTGTTCGCGTTTTCAGTTAACCCTTTGCAGTCGGAGCCATTTCAACTGAAAATCAACAATATTTCTTCAGACTTGCGCTATATAACCTGGGGCATTTCAGAATTAAATTTTGCAATTTGCGCGGCAGTTAAAAGCTCTTGACAATTTGTTGAATACAAGTAAATTTGATCAAAATTATTTTGGAACGCTGCATGATCATTTTTAGATTCACCATTCGACCGCAAAGGGTTGAGGGTGATTATAGTTCCTTATATTAATTATAATGAACACTAAACGTCGATAGAAAGTGACGATTAAAAATATGTACGTGCTCTTGATGTGTTAAGGAGTATATACGGACCGCGATAAGAGGATACATCGACGTATTGTATTCGAGAAAAATTAGAAAAGTCTTGTTTCGAATGGGGTTTACTCGATCAGCATAAATTCCGTCGGACTCGTATGGAATTACTCTAGCCACCAGGTTCAGCCTTGTTAGGACACAAGAGAGAGGGAGAGAGAGAGAGGGAGAGAGATGTTTGTCTCGGTTCGCAAGCCGAGAGTAGAACCGGCTGAAACATCGTGACGCGTCTCGCGCGCGTTCGGTCTCTGACTCCGAATCGACCGAGTTTGCCGGATGCCCGAACCTGTCTCCTCTACCCAGCTCCTCCGCTCCGCTCCGCTCTGCTCCGCTCGACTCGGGCGCGTACGGCGCTTCATCGAGAGGCTCACCGCCGCGCCACGCGTGGAAGTCGTTTACCCCTCGGAGTTATTTGGCCCCTTCGTAGCGAGCAACGCTCCGAGCAACCGGACGGCCAACAGTGGAACAGTGACACAACAACACGGCGGCGGCGGTGCGGCGAGCACAGCCGACGATGGGGAAAAAGAGAGACGGAAACCGGCGCGATCGCCTTCGAGCGAAAGAGAAATCGAGCGTTTATTGCCTCGCGGGGCCGGGATGAGGCAGGAGGCAGGAGGCAGGAGGCGGGAGGCAAGAGGCACGGGGAGGAAGGATCGTGAGGCCGCGGGAGGAAGTCGCGAGGGGAAAAAGAAATTCGTTGCCGAACGCGAGGGAGTATCCTCTACGAGAGACGGGACGAGAGCGAAACGCGAGCCACGGCGCATGCGTCGCGGATGAAGTTAACCCGATCCTGTGGCCAAGCCACCCGCCTCTCCGTGCTAAACAATTCACAGGAAATATTAGGGCGTCCCACGAGTTTCTTCCTTTTCTTCTTACGCGAAATCAACGGACGATAGTTTTAACCCCACCGCGCTGTCACAACGAGTCGGACTCGTGATAGAAATTTCATGAGAGATCTATTAACCCATTCGTTACGGGTGCCGGATATACATAATATAGGTGTCGTGCCTAAGAGGTTCAAGAAGGAGTTGTTTCGCGTCGCTGAAAAAGCAAATCTAAACTTCGTACCGATTCGTGTATCTCGTCTCGATTAGAAGAAGCATTCGAGAAAAAGAGCGAGAGAGAGAAGGACGGAGTAAAAAGCGACGAAAGCGGGGAATGAGATAAAAAGGAGATGGACAGCGAGAACAAGAGAAAAAGAGAAATGGAAAAAAAGAAGAGAGAAAGGTAAGAGGGAAAAAGAGAAAGGGAAAATCGAAAGAGTTTCTCTTTGGAGGTCCTCGCGGCGCGAGCAAATCGTGCGAGAGCCGCGCGCGCGGCGACGCGATTTTAGGCGTCTCGTACTCTCCCCTCCTGCCTGGTCTGTTAGCCAGGGTCCCCCCCTTCGAGGCAGCCGAAAACGACGAAGAGAGAGAGAGGGGGGGAGAGAGACGGAGCTTCGCTTATGGCAACTCGCCCGTGGGCCGCCGGGTCGACGGCGACGTTTCGGATGTATTCCGCATACGTAAACCTGCGCGCCTCTCCTCTCCGACGCTATCCGTTCGCGGCTCACGGAATTTCGGAGAACGGCCGATCGTTCGTCGAAATACACGGACAGGGGGTGTTTCCACAGACTTTTCTCGCAGGCCTGGGCACGCAGGCCGAGGTCCCCGCACCGCTTCCGGTTTCCTCCAATTTTCGTCCCTCCGAACCGAGCAACTGCTTGGGAAATCTCTCGCCGACAATGGAAAATCTCTCGAAAATCAATGCATCTTCGTTTAGGATGCATCCGGGAACGAAATTGAGCAGTCGAGGTTCGGAGACGGTTCGTCGGAATAAACGTACATACTGCGGCCGGCGAAATCGTGTGAATATTTGAGACGTTTATTCTGAAAGTGGCGCAAAGGCCATTTATATACTTAAATTGAGATATTTGAGGGTTTCTGTTTCAACGCAATTAAGGAGTTCAATTTATAGCTCCCATTTTCGAATGGGAACATTGCATTATCTGTAATGGCAATTATCGAGTGTGCGTTTTCTTACCGAAAATGGAGTTGAGCCGCTTTCAAAATCAACTACCAGATTCGTTGTCGAATTTCAAGAAGACCAAAGTCTATTTGACATGATTTAAGATGCTCGAAAGTGAAGGAAACGATACTGAATTTACAACACTTCGAAAACATGTGCGATTCAAAAAATTGTTGAGCCACGAAAAATTACGAAAACAATTTACTGCTGATCTACATTTAGCGCGTGAAAGGGATTTGAAGAAATCGCGACGTTCGCCTATTATTCACAGCGATTGTAAAATTCATCTTACCGACGATCAACTTTAATTTCTATCTTATAATATCCGAGATCAGTATTCACGGATTACGGCCAATGGTTTCAGATAAAGCATCTCATTAGAGATCGGTAATGCAACCTGAGCGAGGATGAATATCGTAACGCGGCGCTGGAAGTGAAATCTGACACGGCCAAATAATGACAAGAATGTCTTCGACTTCGTATATTTCTATCGCATAGCTCGCAATTCAACGCGCGTGAATTATCGGCGCTTCGTCGACACGCGATACAAGGAAATATATGTGAAATACAAAGAAAAATAGGTCATTCGATTGAAAGCGACGAAGGTGACCCGAAAAATCACCGGAACGCCTCCGCGAAAAAAAGAGAAGAGGCACGGCTCCCTCGACATCATTTAAATTCCATCATTAATATTCATCCTGAAGAGCCGGCGCGCATTCCACCGGCCGTAAACATAGCGATCTTTTGTTATTTTATTGTTCCGGCTCGTTTATTTTCTTATCAATCGCGTTGGGAAGCGCGAAGGAACGAGAGAGAGAGACTTTGAGAGCATAAGTGGCCAACGAGAGGACTCGAAAGTCCTTCACGTCCAAGGACCTTGCTTAATGCACTTGATCCACATGAAATGTTTAAAAGCGAGCCCGTTTGAAAAAGTGAGGATTAAGATAGGTTTACACGCGAAGCCGGGCTCGCCGTTGCTCCGCCTCACCTTGAAATTTTCGTATTGCAATAGTTTCGCAACTATGGGGTAGGGATAAGCCTTAGACCACGACGAGTTCGGTATCTCGTGTTTATTTGAATATATGGCGATGTCGAAGTCACCCTAGCATTTAAATTACTTTAAATTACTTAAATTTTCAAATAATACCAAATGCATTCGACTTTGGAAACAGAGATATTTCTATGAAACCAAGAATATTTCCTTCTTTTAACCCTCTTCGTACCGAACAACGATATATCGTTGTTGGCTATTGTTGGAAAGATAGTTTTCTTAATACTTTTATTGAACAACAATTTCATTTCTTATTTCTTCTCCCCTTTTGAATTTGTCATTTATCAGGCTTTTCAAAATTCTTGCAATTTCTTTCCGAAACTTTGTCAAACTTCGTCAAACGAGTTTTAAACATTTCCCTCGGATACAGACACTTTTTGGCCGGTACTAAGAGGGTTAATGAAATAAATTTAAGGACGAACAGAAAATAATACAAAATGGACTCCACGCCTCGAATGAAAATAGCTTCAAATTTTCATATATTTCAAAGTCCGATTCCGCGGTGGAGGCGAGCCTTCTTGCGAACAAAATTCTCCAGAGCGTCGCGCGCCGAAGATTCGAAATTTGGGAAACAAGCCAATAATCGCGAGTGGAATAAGAATTAGTGCACAGCCGAACCGTGTCGATGCCGTCGCGCAGCTTGCACGGGATTCGCCCGTAGCTTTCCGCGTGCGAGGACCGCGCGCCGCGTTCGTTGCCAACACGCAATCCGTCTTCCCGTCGATTCATTCGGGGGGGTTTTGACGGACACGATGAATGTGCAACGCCGTCGCGGACGTAAATAAACGACCTACAAGGTGGAACGAGAAAAGCTTTCCGATCGTAAAAATATCACGGAAACGCGCGCGCGTCCCGGTCGGATCGCCTTCTTTTTTTTTCGGAGAAAAGTCGAGCGACCGCCGCGAGGTGTTCCAAGTCTCGACGGACTTTCGTCGGGAACACGTATTTCGGATGTCTACGAAAAACACCGGTTTTTGGGATGAGAAAATCTTGGTGAACGCGTTCGACGCGCGGAACGGGGATATGAGAGATAAAATCAAGTATGGTGGACCCTCGACTTTCGAAAGCGTGCACGAAAATAGAATGTTCAAAAGGAGAGTTATATAACAATATATATATATATATATATATATATATATATATATGAACCGTGTCTTAAAGTATTTATTTAATTGTTTAACTTTCGGTAGTTTTCTTTATAAACTCGTCGAGACTTTATGATGAAATTCTTCCATAATAGTTAAAAATTTCTCTAGACGCATAAAGAAGTTTTATTCAGATTTTTAACGCGTTCAACGTCGACAATTACACCCTAAAATCCCCACACAATTGAAGCAATTTAATTAATCAAAATAAAAGTAAAAAGTTTACATTTATCACAGGGGATGACATTAGAGCTCTTTCGCATTCGAAAAATCATAGTCGAACTCATTTTGCTCGAATATATTGCGATAAGAATAAATTTTCAAAATTGGTCAGAAATTAGGGTCACCCAGATATGAGTGTTAATTGTCGAAGTCTTGACCACTCTAAAAGTCTAATAAAGCTAAGCAGACACCCCATTTGTTTCTAACTAAAAACCGTCTCGATGGAAAAATACAATCGATATCTCCTATCCCTTACCCCTTCCTTCACGCATCGAGCTTTTCAATGGCCGGTTCGTGTCGACCGAGGAATTCGTGGCGGCAATTAATTTATCGCAACCAATCGCGCCCGGAGATCACAGGAATAATTTACGCGTGTTAGACGCGTAACAAACGAAACACGGCGAACGGGCGACCGGCTCTTAGGAGTCTTCGATACCGATCAGGAATCGGGAGCAAACATTTAACTTTGCCCGCGTTTATAAACGCCTGCGCCCGCAGGCTGTTTTGACCATGGCCTTAATCGCAATGTACACCGATACGCGGCGGCGATGCACACGGGCACCGCGCCGCGTCTCCTTTTTTCCTGCACTTCGCGAAACCGTGAACTCTCGTAAAATTATCTGCGGTCCGCGCGAGGGGGAAGCCGACGGCGTTCGCGCGCCAAACAACCGGCTAATTGTTCTCGCGAACGCTGTTGCGCGCACATTCTTGCCTCCGTGCAAAACTTATCGAATGTTTTCGCCGGCCGAATTTTATTTGACATGGAAATAAGTAACGGCGAGCGCAGTTCGCTTCGTTTTCAATGCTATATGGGACAATTGCTAATATTTTTTTTTTAAATTTCAATTCCTTGATTTTACTAGTTACCGTTGCGGCTGTGGAATTTTTTAATATTATTTCAAGGATTATATCTATACGAAGAGAGAAAGAGGGGAAAATTGGTCTAAAGGTCTCCGAAAGTAAAATCTTCTGTCGAATATTATTTCGAGGAACAATCTCATTTGTCACAGCTAAATTGCTTCAAATAGATCGGTATTATTTTTATATTCGTTGAATACTGAGTGGAACGATGGTTTATTAATCTAATATTTCCCTAGATGCCTCGGAATCGTACAAGATTACGTTATCGGGAAATCTAAATAGATTCAGATAAAAAAATTACTCGGCAGGCTCAGTGTTAATTAAATTAACACCGATCGCAAGGAAACGTCGATTGTACATTTGACAATAAAAATACTACAGTTTAGGCTAAAATACTTGTGCAACACCTTCGTAAATTCCGCTGATTTCAGAATAATTCTCGAGCAACTTCTATCGAAAGAAACTGCATCGAACGCGATCGATGAGATTGGTAAAAAATTTATATAAAAATAGCTGGACGCAGCGAAGTGATTGACGCGTGAATCGTGTGACAAAATTGCTATACTACGGGTCTCGTTACATTATAGGCACACCTCCTCGTATTGACCCAAATCGTGCGCGAGCCGCGGAGACAATGACAACGGGGACGCGCCGCGCGGCCCAGCGAATCGCCCCCCCCCCCCCCGTCGTCGTATCGTACGATGCACTTTCGCGATACGATTTACCCGCCGGAATAATCGTTCGAGATAACGAGCCTCGAATGCTCCGTTTTTGCACCGCTCCGTGCCGATTCCACCCGATAAGATAAAAACCCTCCGCGTACGCGCGACATCGATCGGCGTCGATCCGCGAGCGGGAAACGGTGTCGCGCGCGACTGCTCCTCGATTCTCGCATTTAATTCTGCGGCTCGATCGCGAAGCTTAACAGGCTTTTCATTGACAGATCTCGCCGGGAAGATTATCAACGACAGTCGTTGACAACGACAGAGTCGACACGGCGACTCCGAGTCGCCGATCGAAAATTAAAATATCGTAGTTCGAAATAGTTCTTACGGTGAGACTCGATCTTCGTGGAATCGTTATTAACCCCTTGCCATACTTTGACGAGTCTGACACGCGACGAAAATTTCTAGTAATAATTTATTTAGCGTCAATGCTTCTTTTAAGCAGTCGTTCTTTTAACGTGAATAAAATTCTATCATTTTTACATTTTTCTATCCGGGACTCTGTTTTCGAGAAAATCGACTTTGTAGGAAGATATATATAATAATAATAATAATAATAGTTAAATTACGGATCTTCATATGAAATAAAAATTGTACAAGAAAATCTCATTCCTTTTCCAGTAACAGTGGTTACTAGACTACAATAGTTACAACAATCTCCTCAAGCTTTCCACATAATAAATAGAAATAGAAAAGAATGAAGAAAAATCGAAAAATATGTGGAAGAAAATGTGTTTCGATCCCGATCGTTTTCAATGGCGTCGGTACAGTTTAACGCTTTCGTATTCCACGGTCCGCCTCGCCGGTTCGACCGCAAGTACATAAAATCCGCGGTCCGAAAGTAAGTTACTATAATTTCCCGTGACTTTTATAGCCGGCCGTGTCGTTCGACGCGCGGAAAGAACGTCGTCGCGAAGCCACCTCTCCGAACGGAACAGTGAAATTATCGCCCCGTCTCCTCTATCGGAATAATTAGCATGATTTCGTTAATTCGTCGCGTTATGAAACGGGGCGGGTATCGGATCCGAGCCGCGTTACACGCTCGATGCAAATCGTAATAAGCGGCGCGAAACCGCGATCGAAGCGTGGGAATGAAGAGAGCAGGGCGAGGTTTGCAATGCATCGATTCCATCGATAACGAAAAATAAGACGAAAAATAAGACGAAAAATAAGACGAAAAATAAGACGAAAACTAAGACGAAGATCGCGACGCGAGCTAAGACGAAAACTAAGAGACGAAGCCAAGCGACGGAGAGACACGTCGGGAGATCGACACGCGCCTCCGGTCAGTTTATACGACTCCAAGCCGCAAGAACGAGCTCACCGCATTCGAGACAGGGGAAAAAAAAACAAGAGGCGAAAGCGAAAACCGATGCGCGCGATCGTTTTGAATTGTTCGTAGAAATGATCTCGTTGACGACGACTAACCCGGCCACCAACAGGCTTACCTTGCGTTCGAAATAGATGCACTATGATTAACGCCGTTCACTGTCAAATATCTTCCCCCGTATATATTCTCGTACCATTTCTGTCTCGATTAGCATTTCTCCGATATATTTTTCTGAGATATGATTTAAACATTTTTGCCTCGCGTATCCGTAGTTGTGTAAACGAAATTTAGAGAAACAAACACGCGCTCGACGTAGATGCAAGTGACTCCGCGCCATTTCGACCACATTCCACGATGCTTCTTGACGCTATTTTTCGATCGACGATTTTCGATTTCGATTTTCTTGTTTAATTTTATAGAATTTTGTTGAGTGACGATTTTTGTCTGATATAAGAAGACTGATAAAGAATGGAAGAGATTAGCGTGAATCCTCTGAGCTACCACTCGCATAATTACAGAATGCGACAAAAATTGTATAATATATCTAATCAATTACTATATAATTAAAATATATTTATGCAACTATTTGAATATTAAATACGCTTGAGTAGTATCACTGTACATACAATTTTAATTGGATTGAGGTACCACCCCTTAAATAACTCAATTAAAAAAAATTTGATAAAAACCATATAAATCATACAATTGAACTTAGGTGAAAATCAACGAGTTATATATATATCGTCGTGTGAAGGGGCTCTTAGGGAGGCAGAAATGACAAATCCTTGGCAACGATGTCGGACAACGACGACGACGAGGATAGTAGCGACGTTGTGGAGGGTTAAGGGTCAAATCTAACCCTGAAATCCAGCACGCTCTTGCTCGACGGCACACGCGCGGATAGGTCGTTCTCGCGGACACGTAGCGGAATCGAGAGGCAGGCGGGCGAGGGCGGTCCTCCCGAGGTAGAAACGCGATCGATCGGAAGCTCCGTCCGCGTGAGAACCTCTGCGTGTTCCCATTTCTCCTTTCAGCGGTCGGTCGCTCGATCCGCGGTTGTATAACAGCAATGAAAGTACTCCGACAGGCAACGGAACGGGGCAACGTCACGTCTCTGTTCACGCGGAACTACCTTGATAGTCGTTCTAGCTGGCAGCATGGTCGGTCTAGATGCTTATGGACCACCGTGCGGACCACCGTATTTCGGATCGTTCGCCGAGAGCTTCTTCTTCACGCCCCGATCTGCTGCTCTCCCCGATCGCGACTGCTAATCCTAGATTTTCTCAACAGATCGAACCGCCTTCGACAGATTTCAGTTCTCGCTCGTACGCGGACATTGCTGCAATTAATTGCGGAGGGCTCGATTATGTAATCTGTCAACGTTTAATTGTCTACGTTTCGACGTTCCCTCCAACGAGGGATTTTTACCGAAATATGAAACAGGGTAGCGCACTATATTGTAGAGTGGTCAATTGACGGGCCTGAGATAAAATAATTAATTTTATCTCCAGCAAGAAATATTAATCATTTTCAATCAGAAATAAAGTAAAAGAATAAAATCCTGTAATTACTCCACTATTATAATTAATGTGGTGAATTGTAACTATCTAATTCTGGTAAGATACATCAATCTTTTTACTCGAGAAATAAACAAAATGAAGGAATAAAATCGCGTTTAGCTATACTAATATTTAATATAGCGAATTACAACTATCTAGTTGCGGTTTCGTTAATTAAATGGCCGAGATCGCAAGCATGTTTGGGATTGCCCTCTAATGGATGCTAGCGGGGTTGATGTGTTCATTACTTTTCGAATACTCTGAAACTATTTCAGATCCCTAATTAATTGACGAGCTCATAATTTAGTCAATAAGTGTTTCACGATAAAATTGCGTTTAAACTCGCGCGCCGACCGTGTGGGTCTAGTTAAGGGTTAATAGCATCGCTGATTAAAACGCGCTGAAACTCGATCGTTCCCAGCCGCTATTACCAACGTTATCGTAGACCATAGTTGCCGAGCAAACGAAGGATTTCATACGTTTATGATAAACACAAGCCTCGTAAAACGTACGACAGCGTTCGATGAAATGTTCTTAAAAAACGTGGATTCTTGAAAGAATTCGGCGAAACAATGGATTCGGTTGGATGAGAACAATTTTTGATACGATACACGTGTCAATAAATCGTTTAAATATATTTTATAGTAAAAAATATATCTATCGTTATTACTATTGATCATTATTATTATTATTAATGATTATTATTACTATTAACCCTCTGCGATCGAACGGCGACTCTCAGGCGCCCCTAAAAATTAAATAATCTTTATCAAATTTACTAATATTTGAAAAATTGTTAAAAACTATTATCTCTGTTACACAAGTAATAAAATTCAATTTTATAATGTATAAAATGCTCCAAGTTATATCAAATGGAAGCACTGTAAATATTTTGGATTTCCAGTTAAATATGGCTCCGACTGCGAAGGGTTAATATTCGGTCATAATTACCGTCCGCTATTTTCAGGCGTAGATTCGATATATATGTACAAACTATAGAACAAATGTTTGAGTTCGTCAGACGTCGCTCGTTAAATCTGACACGCCTATTAGAAACCTCGCGACGGCTCGTTCAATTGATTTCGGAAATCGTCGCACTCTATTTGGTAAATACACTGCCATAAACGGCCTGATAAGTTTCCGTTAATCTTTACAACCGCGAACGTTAACCCATATTCCTGCCCCATTAACTCTATTAAAAGAAACGTTTCCTTAGAGCTCTGCTCTGAAAAGGTTTAAAAAAATCTAAAAAAAAATTATTATTCAGCGCCCAGCATCTTGAATTACGCCGTGACATTTTTATAAAATATAGACGCCGTATATCTGCCAGGAACAGCGCATAAGTTGTCGTTTATGCGTAATAAAATATCGAAGAAAGCTGCGCCCCGACGCATCGACGCGCACTATAGCGTTACCATTCCGCGACGCTTTCCCGTATCTCGCGACGGAATTTTCGTCTTTTGTTCTACGGATCGAACCCCGCGCGTCCTTCTCGTCGAACGGAAGAACTACGACGTCCGCCGTTTAACTCTTTCGGCACGTGGGGATGCGCGAGCGGGTCGACGACTCGACTGGTGCCGAGACACGTGTATTTGTTTTGCTATTACGTTCGCTATTTTCGATGGCCCGCGTAATAATATAACGCTGGCGGCGCTGGCGATATCGTTGCACGATAACACCGGCCCGTTTCACCCTTCTCCCTCTTCTACGAAAACCGTGGAGAACCGGCGAAACGGTCGGTCCGTCTGCAAATAGACCGTCGTCGCCCCGTAGGACGTCGTGTACCGTCGCGGTCGCAGAGTCGACGGGTCGTCGGCGTTCGTCGCGGCTCGCAGCGCCGATTTGAGCACCGCGTGTGCAACGGGCGAGCGCGAGCGCGCGCGCGCGCGCCAGAAAGAGAGAACAGAGAGAACGAAGGTGAGCTTTATCTCGCGGGTGCTCTACCCAAGGCTTCGTGTGTGTAATCTCGGTCGCGGAGAAAGTGGAAAAGTGTATCACTGACTTCGTTCCCTACATACTCGGCCGCGACTCCGTGGTATCGATGCGTTCACGCGTTTCACCGGCTTCGCCTCCGCCGCGCTCTTCGACGACAGCCTCCAGAACCGGGCGGGTGTCCCCGGGGCCCACGAAACCGGTCATTCTTATCAATTGCTCGTCTCTGTCGAGACCGGGGAACAGCCTCGACGGACAGGCGAAGTCACGGAATACTTCCCCCCCTCCCCTTGGTTAGGTAGGATAAATCATAAACTTCGAATTCTTGGAGGAATTGCGCTCGAAATTGTGTTGATTGCGTTCGTAACGGTTCGCATGGAGTAGCGGACTGAAATTAACCCTTCGAGCTATTATAAAGCGTCGGACTGGTGGCAAAAATTTTGGAATCTAGTAACAGTAGTAATAGAATAATTTTAGCGGTGCCTCAGAGTCACCAATCGAGGGCAAAGGGTTAATAAACAGAAATTAAATTCTTTGCAAAGGCGAGCGAATTTTTGATTTTCTCTAAAATTCGGGATTGGAATAAAAAAGAATGTTACACCCTCTGTTCGATAGTGCTACCATACGGTGTAGTAATTCAGAGCCACCCTTTGCACGGGCTTGTATGATTTAATACATAAATATGTATAATTTCATATATATGAGCCTGTATAATTTCATATATATGAGGCTGTATAATTTCATACAGATGAGCCTGTAATAATTTCATACATATAAGCCGGTATAATTTCATACCTAAAAACCTGTATAATTTCATACATATAAACCTGTATAATCTCATACATATAAACCTGTATAATCTCACGCATATAAACCAGCATAGTTTCATCCATATAAACCAGTATAATTTAATACGTAAACGCGTCTATCTATACATTGAAAAATAAAGCTCGCGTAGTCGATGGCGGAAGCACTTTCCATAAGAATCGTAGCAGCCTCTGCTACTCCGTAATCATCGTCGCTGTTAGAATGATCCTAGCAATTTCACGGCAACGTCCTGACCAACAGCCATCGGTACAGCGAAACGTCCGATGGAATCTGAAAGCTCGTTGTGTCGTCTTCCCGGGTCCATCGGCGAATCAACGCGCATCGATAACGAGAGTTGTGCAGAGCCAACGGTATATCGCGGTGGCGGTGGCGGCGTTCTGCCGTGTAGCGTACGTTCACCTATTTTCAGAACGCGGTCTAATATTAATCTCGGCGATACCGACCACTAAAATCGATACGCCACGACCGAACTGGGTCAAACAGTTCCACGTGTATTCCGCCCGTTATTTTTAATATCGCGAAAACCAACCCCCCACTCACCCGGTCTCAACGTTTTCAAGGGGATCCCCGAAATTCGTCGCGCGGCTTTTTACGAAATTGAGTGAAAAATTTGGGAAAAAGATCCCGAGATGCACCTCTGCTGTTTTATATTCGTGAGAAATAAGTTTCAACCCTCGACCACCGGCCAAATCAATTCAATACGCGATAAATCGATGAACGCGGTCTAATACCATTTTGGTATAGCGTGAAATTGGGGATGAAGTTTATGGGGTTGTTTTGATTAAGACCATACCAAAGAGAGTAAAGTTAACGTGGAAATAAAAGTATGAATTGTTAAAATATTATTACCAAAAAAGAGAATCCTCAAAGTTGAAGATGCAAACTATATTTTCTATTTTTTTGATCAGTTAATATTATACTCCAAATTCATGCTATATATCTTGCAATAAAAAATAGATTATCGAGTTGCCCTATCTCGCATAAATTGCTAAATGATTAACATCCCTCTCGTGGTTCGATCGAGTACGCGAAATTTTGATTGGCGTCGTTAAGTGAACGTTCTTCCTGCCGTTTAAACGCCACCTCGGGCCTGTTTACGTATTCCGAGATTTTTCAAGCTGGGACAAAGAAGTTTCAACGGACGAGTACTTAAATACGTAGAGATAAGCACGGCTGTACCGTTGCCCGCGCAGCTCATCGAGAAGAGTCCACATAACTCTCCTCGTATAGCGCTGCGCAGCATACAATGCAATTTGAAGCAATTGCACGTGGAGCAATCACATTGAACAGTCTGGGAGGTCGACTGGTATGATACGTAGGTATAGCGATCCGACCCATGGACGCGTGCACTTTCTTTCAGATTTTCACCACGATCTTCCGAAATTTTTCCCATGATTTTCCGTAATTTTTCCCATGATTTTCCGAAATTTTTCCCACGATCGTCGACGTCCCTCTTCAATACTGAGAGTTCACTTGAAAATCATCATTTTACATTTTACAGACATTTTTGTCTGTCACAATTAAACTGCAATTTTTATTAAGGTGCCCCATAAGTTTCTTTCGTTAATCGTTAACATTAAAGTAACAACGGTGTTAAACGCGATCGCGTTTGTCCAGCGGCGTTCAAAGGCCATCCGCGTTAAATCCAGTATCGAGTATACGCTTAAGCCTTTCCGATCCTCTTAAGGGAACGAGACGCAGGAGTCCTCCCCCCCTGTGCAGCCTCGAAAGAATTGATTTTTCATCCTCCGCGTGTCCTTACGGAGTCGTTTCTCCTCTACGCCTTTGCGGTTCCGCGCATCTTACCGGCCGACTGCCAACCCACACTCCGAGATACAATTTCTTCGATCCAGCTTCCGAATGCTCGTTCTCTCGACGGTTAGGGAGAGCGCAACAATTTCGTGAAGAAAACAGACTTTAGATGGTCCTTTGTCGAAAGGACTCTCTTCGAGAAGAAAAATATATTGAATTAACTTGTCGTGAATATTTTTCCTTTGCATTGTCTAAAATCTTATTTCAGAAGCCTCCGATGCCTCTTTTATTTTATTTTCGAGTAATATTATGCTTTGTTAACGGTGAAGAATTCTTTCTGTCTCTGTAACAATTGATTTCTGCATTTCTGTTCACTTGTTATTGATCTTCTTACATTGCAAAGAAGAGGCCACGTTGGAAGTTCAGTTTCAGGTGCATTAGCTATGTCTTGATTTAGTGACGATATCTTTGACTAATAAAATCGGCGATAAGTAGAAACCTAAAAGATTTTAATATACTAAATTAATAGTAAATTCTTCTGAAAATATCACTAAAAATTCGCTAAAAATATTCGCCCTGTTTTTTCGCTCGAGTCATCTTTAGTTCTTAGCGATTCATGGATAAAGGTTCGTCAGCGATAAAGGCTCGTCAGCTTCAATAGTATTCACGTTACTACTCAGGGGATTGGTAGAGCCGGTAATTCGACGGCGGATACGTGAAAATGATTAAAGGCGATCGAATCTCTCGCATGCGACATGTGGATGACACTCGATCGAATCCGGTCGAAATTTTTATGCCGAGCTCGAATGCGCCGCGTCACGCCCGTAGATCCGCCGAGAGAAGCGCGGCATCGACGCGTATCCTGCAGCTCTTCATCCTCCGCGAGCCGTTCTATATTTTTCTTTGGGCGGCAGACACGCAGGCGTGTACGCATCGCGTTCCCGAGGCCACGGGTCGAGCCAGATAAGATATAATTATTCGTGTCGCAAAAATGTCTGAAATCCACTCCGCTCCCTCGCCCCCCCTCTCGCTTTCTTTTCTTACGTGGCCAGCCCAATATTTTCTTCGTTCCAGGTTTTTACCGCTTGTTCCTCTTCGCTTTTGTTTCGCGACGAGGCCTTTGAAAAAGACAACGTAGACTCGGGAAGAGTCGATATGCTCGTAGACAGCGAATATTTATGCGAACTCGAGCTTTTAATCGAGTTGCTTTTAATCTGTTGTAATCGCGCAGTAAGGTGCGCAAGGTTACTGTAACTATAGTGTAAGCATTTTCTATAGTATAATACTACCAAGTATTTGGCACTTTCGATTATCTTTGCATTTTGTTGAAATATTTTTATAAAGTATGTATGGTAATTAATTATGTCGAAGTACCTTCGCAAATAACTTACTTAATTAGTTGGCTGTTTCTGACGAGTATACTCGTCGTGAAGAAATAACAAAATTTTATGTACAAGTATAATCGTCAAGGAGAAATAGTGTACGACGAGTATATTCGTCAAGAACAGATGACTAGTTAAGCATTACTTTATCAAAAAAAAAGAAATGCCTTTAATATCCTATTAAATCCAATCTCTTCGAAGCTGTGAAAAATGATATTAACAGAGTTAATATTAAAAACATTAAAAATTGATTATCGTCGTACAAAGAGAAGCGTACAGTTTAGGTTCGCTGTTTGTAGAATATAGATTTCGTTATGCATGATTCAGGCGAATCTATAAATGCGTAAATGCTCGGGCAGTTGAGCGATTACAAGTGTCCGATCCATTTCAATTCATCATCGGATCCGATTCACATAAATGATGAACGAAATCTCTCCTAGCGATAAATAATTAAATCGTACGATTTCAGAGTGCAAGGTTAATTAAAGGTATTCCGATTATTTAAACAAGCTGCGCCCATATGTTATAGGATGTAAAATTAATCCCCTTTCGAGTTGTTGTTCTGAATAATTGCTACATATTAGCAAATTACTGTGACTATAATTACTGTTACTATAATTATACATATTACTATAACTATAACATTACCGTGGACTTTATTATATTTTCTACTTATTGTTAATAAGCTCGGACAATTTTTTATTCTATACGGAATTTCGTAGGTTGTTTATAAGCCACGATTGCAAGGCACAAGTCGGCACACCTTCAATCAATGGATTCGAACACGGACGACGGAAGGATCACGGTGCACGTGTCGGGAACATGCTCCGTTCCCCGTGCACGCATTCTCCGATCGAACAATAAACGCGCGAGTACGAGAATGCGGTCAAGAAACGATTTCTGACATCGCTGCTGGCAGAAGAAGAAAAAAAGAAAAACGAAGAGGAGAGAAAAGTTGGAAAACATCGTCGCGACGGTAACGTTATTTAAAAGCCGGCGGGTTCGCTTTAGAGAGAGAGAAAAAAAGAGAGAGAGAGAGAGGGAGGTGGTGACCGGTTTTTGCACCGTTTCTTGCAAAATTCGCCGGGATTAACATACGAGCGGGGTATTTAAAGATGTGACGTCAAACAAAAACGCGTGCATCCGCGGATTAAAGATGGGACGAGGGGAAAATGGGGAGGCGACGATTCGCGGGAAACGAAAGGAAAATTCCGGTTGCCCAGACGGCACGATAGACGAAACGGAGACGTGTGTGGGTGTCTCTCGGGCTCGCAATCAATTTCGTTTCGGCAAACAGCGCGCTACAATTTTTTTGTGCATCGCTGTTTACACGAGCGCGATCGGGACGTGGCCTTATCTGCCGCACGAACAACTTGGATAACAAATTTCGCGGCGCGTAACACCGAACGTTTTTTCGGAACCGTGCACACGTCAGACCGGTGCCGAGCGAACATTATTCCGGCGAGAAGTTGCAGAAGGCGAAAGGACGCAGACGAGATTTTATTTATTTATTTGGTATCGACGGGGCGAAGCATCTTTTCATTTTTCTATAAAAATTTAATACGGTGATAAAAAGAAGAATAGAATGGAGACTATAGTAAGAAGCTGTAAACACCGATGGAGCCAAGGGTTGAAAATGCATTTTTATATCACAGAAAAATAATTGATTTCTGTCCTTTCAATTCCAGGTTAATTAGATTCTAATTTCTACCAGAGATAATCGCAATAAATACTAAATTACGATTTACCTAAATGCAAATGCCACATTCGTTTCTACAAATAGTGTCAAAAAATGCCGGCATCTTGAAAATGGCGACAAAATAAATCTTAATAAACGCACAACAATTTATGCGATTAAGAATTCATTTAAACTGCAAGAAGAGTGGAAGAAATTTTGCCTTACCCCCAAAGAAGGGAAATCTCTTAGGTTTCGCCGATCGTTCATGAATTGGCCGTGGAATTTGAAGCAAATAAAAAGAGAGAGAGACGGCGACGACGGCGTCTAGAAGAATGTTTTTGTGGCGCGTCGATTCCCCGTGGGCAAACTTTGCCATGCCGTCGCCCGGGACTTATCGCACCACAAATAAAGAAGAGCCAAGATATCGTGATATCGTTCCGCGACACTCAGATTAAATGCGGAAAATCCGGTGCACCGGTGTGCTTCTCCGACGTGAGCAAACTAAGTCTCCCCTGCTCGGCTGCAACTCAAAGAAGAATAGATAATTCAGGGATCTCTCTCTCTCTCTCTCTCTTTCTCTTGCTTTTTCTCTCGCTCTCTTTCTCTTGCTTTTTCTCTTACTTTTTCTCTCGTTCTCTCTCTTTGTTTTTCTAAACGCGTGCAATGCAAGCGGTTGAAAATCCGTCGCAGAAAAGGGTCCCGCAGCCCTTCCAATTACCTGCCCGGGAATCTCCCGGGGCCCTTCAAAGGCCTCCAGGTGGCACTCTGACTGAGAAAGCCGAACGTGTTTCCAGAGATGACTCGTCGGGAAGTTATCCGAGAATCGCGGAGGTCCTCGAAGCGGACAGCGACGACACGTTTCCGACCCCACGCCACCTTTATTTCTGACAATTGTTCGCGGCGCTCGTTTCTGACTTGTTCCGCCCTTTCACGGCTAAGGGGAACGTTGCCACTATTTTGAGATTGTCCTACTTAATTATAGTCTCGTCTGCATTTCTTAAATATTGTCTGCATTTTTAAATACTGTCTGCATTTTTTAAATACTGTCTGATTTTTTAAATACTGGCTGTATCTTTTAATACAGAATGTGATAGTAGAACGCATGCCAGAACGCAATTTGTTGCAACGTTACGTTACAATAAAGCAATAAAAAATAGCATAAGAAGCTCAATTATAATTCGTATTACCCTTACAGTTAATTGGAAAAAATATTTGCAATAAAATTCTAGGAAAAACTGCACGTTGTTACGTATTCACTATAAAATAGGAACTCTATAAAATATACAGGATGGGTCGAGAGTTGCCAATCGATCTTCCCTTAAAAATAGTACAGTTCTATTTCGAAGGAAAAGCACAGTTAAGCTTTGCAAAGCGTGCTACAGCAAAAAACGTGAAAGTTTAAAAGGGATTAATTCGTGATCGAATAAAATAAAGGAATACGAAATTTCATAACACGGCAGACGCGGTGTCGAAACAACTGCGCTAGATAAAAGCAAGCTTCTCCGTGTATCAAATGTTTGCAGACATTTATCGCCGGGGAACGCAATAAATAAAAGAGAATTCGCGGAAAGAGGTGAAGGCTGTACCTTTTCCAGCGTTCGAAAAATGTCTCGCGAAACTCGGCGAAACGATAGCGAACGCGCGTGTTGCCGCGGACACCTTCTTCAATCGCAACTAAATCAATTTTCAAGAATAAACAAGCGTCTCGTGTTTATTTCGAAATTTTTGGTAAATTAATTTTTTGGTAATTTAATCTTTTGGTAATTTAATCTTTTGGTAAATTAATGTTTTAGTAAATTAATTTTTTGGTAATTTAATTTTTTGGTAAATTAATTTATTTTTGTCATCATAACCGTGGAACTCCCGTCGCCGTTTCGCGGGTTCGCGATGAGTAACAGGCACCCCGAGCAATTATCGAGTTTCCACCGCGTTTCTTGCTTGATCGTAACGCGTCGCATGACGCCCGGTCATTGTTCGAATACGATTGCGCCAAGTAATATCGAAGCTGGACGGGGAAGCGTGCGCGGGAGCGATGGAAGAGGTTCAGGCGATACGGATAAACGGCGGTCGCCGTCGAAGGTGGCAGTCGCCCGACTATTTATTCATTACGGAGCTGGGGTAGCTGTTTTCCCGGCGCGATCGCCGCGTGCTCGGCCACGTTCCGTCTCAAACGCGTTTATAAATAACCGCTCAGCCCTGCGTGCATCCGTGATTACGATCACGGAAGATAGCAGAGTGCATGGCGGTCGCGTTGCGCCTTTGGTCCATGCAGCCGCGAGACACGCTTCTTCCTTCGCCGTCCACCATGGATCGTCGCGAGACGCGACGAGAAATTTCTCGAGCTCCGAAATCTCGACAAACCACAATTATTTATTCGAGCGCGTCTCTCTTCCAACTCGATTATTCATTAACCCCTTCGCGATTTATTTTTGCGACTAGGTTAACAAGCGTTACTTTAAATTATAAACGCAACCACAATAGGATAGACCACCATAGATCATCTTCATAATTCTTCTAACAAACTTGACCAAATTGTAAGAATTTTGCTCGGGTCGTTGACTAATAAAACGAAACAATTATAACGTCATGTATCTGATCATCTACTATTTCGACTCGTTAAAGCTACTAAAATATAAATACATTCCTACTTCTCTCAGGATTATCAGAAACAATAAAGATCATTTTCATTCCGCATAAAAAGAAATCTTCTATTCATTGCAAAGAAGTCGCTGCTCCACTGCAAAGCCGTAGTTTAAACATTTCCCAGAAACATGGACGAGTATACGAAGACCACCGGCAGAAATTACCCCCCAGGTTGTCGTCATCCCTGAACTGAAAATTAACAGAACGTCTCGGCCACTTCGATATTATCAGCTATCTCTATACTTCGCGGAATTTGTACCGGACCGTCACCGAGAGCGGAATCCACGGCGGTCCAGGTGCACCAGAGCGAACGAAACGAAAAAAAAAAAACGACAACGTTCGTTCGATCACCGATCTAATTGTAAAATAATCGCCGACCCTCGGACTTTGTATTCGGTGCCGTGCGGTGGTTCAAAGAGGCCGTCGATGAACGGCGACGACGGTTCTGCAATTGACAAGCGGCGATCCTACTTCGACACGGTTTTTAAAGTTACAGTTTTTAAGCCCCCGAGGAGCGCGGCCCCTCGAGGACACCGTGTACACGGGAACACGGCCGATCGTTAACTGGGATGCACGCGAAATCGGTGTCCCCCGGGATAATCAGCTGATTAAGAGAAGCCGCGCGCGGTCGTGCCGTGCCGCGCTCCGATATTTTCTTCTTCTTTTTTTCTGGCTGCTGCTGCCGCCGCCGCTGCCGCCTCTCTCGGCCAGAGAAAGGGACCGGTTTCGAAAGCGTGTGCACCTCTCCGCGGTGAACGTGTGCACGGTACTACCGCCCCTTCCTGCCTTGGAAAAACAATGTATCATTTTAGGATGCACGAAAGATGGACATTGGATTGCCACGGTGAAAAACGAACGAGTAGCGTCAACCCCCCCGTAACAAGAGCAGTAATGCTATTAGGGAGTCGCATAAATCTTTTCCGCCCATGAAAATATAAGATATAGTAAAAGTGCAGTAGATAGCAGTAATATTAAAACAAGTAAAATAAAAACAAAATCCTTTTGCAAAGAGGCTTGGAGACTCGAATTTTATTAGTTTAATGCCACGGCATTACCATCTTCTTTCTTTCTTTAAATTAAACCTTGGAGATCACAAAGAGCCAATCTGTTAACCCTTTGCGGTCGACTATAAGGCGTCGCTAAAAATTATTAATTATTATTAATTACTGTTAACTGTCATTCAATTCCATAATGTATAAAATGCACCAAGTTATATCAAATTGAGACGCTATAAGTCTGAAAAAATATTTTAGATTTAAAATTGAAAAATGGCTCCGACCGCAAAGGGTTAAGCGCTAAACTGCTGTTCGCGCACGCTTTCCACGACATTTTGCGTACGGCTCGTTGTTGTTGCCCGCCAGCCGGTATCGCGAGCATCGCGTGAAAGCTGCTTAAACCGACAATCAGGAAGAGGTTCTCGAAAAAGAAGCGGGTCGATTTTATGGGGGCTCATTATCAGCTCACCTTACTTCTCTCTCGGCTCTTTTTTTCTCTCCCGCGCGCCACGATTTCGTCTTATTACCGATCGAAACCGAGTCCGCAGCTTTCGTCGACGGTGTTTTCACGGCCGTAAATTCGACGGCGAAATTGCGGCAACTTTTCCGTTTTATTTCTGTCGCTGTCCCCGGTTATCCGAGAAACAATTTCGATCGCTTTAACGATTCGCGAAAAATCGATGGTTCTCGCGAGCTTTCACAACGACGAAGTCTGATTATTAATTGTTTCTCTCGTTGAAAAATTCTCACCGCGATGAAACGTGAGAAATCCGAAAGCGAAGTGAAAACTCGACGAATATTTTGCAAGTCTCGACTCTTTTTTGAAAGAAGACACAACGAGCCTTCTGATCGATGGAAGAAGGGAATAGAGCAGTACAGTTCATATATGACACAATAAATCGACCTTGCACTGTTATAACGAGTCAGACTCGTGACAGAGATTCGATGGAAGATCTACTGAATTAATAAATTATCAATTTCTTCTACATCGAAATAAAAATCAATTCTTCCGTTATCGAAGCTTATAAGCAAAAGTACATAAATACAATAAAAGAAAGAAAAATTGTTCAGTAGTTTTATTAAAAATATTAAGGATAAACAAGTGTGCCGATCAACGCAGCGCGAAGGGTTAAAAAAACTAAACATCGTCCGTCGATTTCGCAGGAGAGAAAAAAAAATGAAGGCACTCGCGGGACACCCTGGCGCAATGGCCGCGGACGCGTCGGTATCGAGGCCTCTATCAATGGGATAAGTGGGCAGGTACAGTGGCAGCAAATTGGTCTCGGTATTTATTAACACTAAGTTCGCTCTGGAAATAACTGGCGGGGACAGGTAGGCGTGAGTAAAAGTTACAGGCGATCGAGTCGACGTTCAATAATCGAAATTCTTGGGTTCCAGGTCGCGTGACTATGCAAATCATTTGGCGGCGACCGGCAGTGACAGTGTAATAATGACCGTTTCCATTTACCACGGGATGATGTTTGCGCGGCGAACCGCATACGATCATCGATCACTCGCGGCGTCGGCGTCGGCGGCTACGCCGTTCTTGAAAATTCAATGAAAGAATCCCTCGCGGATTGATGATCCCGCGCGCGGAAAAATCCGGGGAATCCGCGCGACCCACGATTTACCCGTGCCGCGTGATTAACCTCTTCGGCGCGACCGTCGACTGCGTCCGACAGCCCACAAACTGCGTACACGCGGCCGCGCAACGACTTCACTGTCTTGGTCGTTAGGATCGTCGACTTCGGCCAAATGCCACCAAACGCAAACGCTGCTGCGCGTTTATCGCGTGCCGCGCGGAGCAGTTCGCCGCAACACGACTCTGGTTTTTAAGCGTTTGTTAAAAACCATGAGAAAGTGGATGTTTAAACTTGCGATACGTGGACCGTTTTTAACCGAGAAAAATCATTCGAGGAGAAAGGCTATTTCTGTCTGCTTTTTGCAAGCTGCGCGAAAGCTGTTATTCCGCGTAAAGATCCGCCGGTCTTGCTGCAATTTTTCCATAATTTCATGTTCCAATAAAATGTTGAAAACGAGAACCTAGCAAGAAGGATTGGAAACTAAAAATTCGCGAGCATTCGTACGCAAGATTTTCATAATTTCCCTACGATACTATATTAAATCGAAAGCGTTCGCACACTCCATTTACTAAATTATAATTTGTTATTACAGATTACGAACGCTCCATTACAGTTCATTTATTATCGTTGCGAAAATGCGAATAGAGGTTCGACTGTTTTATCGTTGTTTTTTTACAACGTGTTACACGAGAGCATTTGCTGCGCTACTTAGCCGATCAACTCGGCAAAAGTGAATGGTTAGAAAATGGTTAGAATGCAATTGTTTTTCACCGTTGCGTTGCCCGCGCGGCGTTAAACGTCCGCGAGTAATTAGACGCGGGTCATTTAACACGCCTAGGTTCCGACCGCTCAAATTGAATCTCGAAATAAATGAGATTTCAATGATCGGGTATCGGGCGATGACGCGGCGGAAAAAAGCTGTTCAAACATATGAGAAAATAAATTAACACGTCCGAGCAGACGAATGAACGGAACGCGATATTATTCTGCGGATTGTATTACATATGCTACGATTATATTATATTAATATAATTATTTTTATTTATTTTTATATTAAAAATATTAATCCAGATTTGCTATTCGTTTTCGAAAGTGTAAGTATTGTTAAGCAATTGGTGGGTTATTTGAAATTTTGCAGAATGTTTAGGAAAGATCAAAGAGTGTACCAACGTACCTAATATATAATAATGATGATAATAATAATGATAATAATAGTATAACTAAAAATTGCAGCAAGGAAGACGCAGCGCAGGAGAAACTTACCGATGCACGTCTTGGAGGCCTAATCGTTCCAGGGAACCGGCGCGAGCCGTCTCTCTCGAGGATCCGGCCAGAATGGGAAATGTACGCGTTCACGGGAGGATCGGTTCTTTTTCGCCGGTCGTTTTTGTGGTCGAAAGTGAACGCGAGAAGCGAGAGAGCTGGCGCGAGGGCAAATCTGCGGCCTCGCTAAGCTTTAGCGGAGGTTATTGCGATTTAAAGTCGATTTACGGTCGGCCTCCGGGTCCGCTCGGCTTTGATCATCGACGACCAAAAAACTGAACGATCAATGATCGCCCGGAGAACCGGCCGCCCCCCACTGATGCTCGTCTCCGGATCTCCGGCTCGGTCCGCGGCTTAAAAAGGAACGTTACGCGAGCGGATTTCGGTGCTCGCGGATACACGCGAGCGACAGAACTTTCACCGAATTATGACACGGCGCGGGCGAGAAGGAAACGCCGAGTAAAATGGGTCGGCTCGCCAATCTGTTTCCACCGACTGCCCACTGTGTCTCTCTCGTTGGTCTCGTTAACCGTGCGGGCCTCGTAAAACGACAATGCGATATCATAAACGAAGCTGCGCTGATTTATGTACCAGCGCACTTTGTTTCTCAAAGTATTTATCGTTCCGCGGGGGCTCGATAAGAACCTCCCGCCGAAACGACGGTGGTTGAAACCTGCTGCAACTCTTACGTTGCGGTGATCAGAACTCCTTAATATTTTTAATAAAAAGACCGGGCGATTTTTATTCATTTTATTATCTTTATGTGCTTTTCTTTCCAGGCTCTGACGATAGAAGAATTGATTTTTATTTCGACATAGCGGACATTAATAATATTAATATCTATTAGATCCTGCATCTGACATCTGTATCACGAGTCGGACTCGTTATAATACTGCAAAGGGTTAAAATCACGGACGTTCCACGCGCGGATTCCGGCCCGTGCTATCTGCTGCCGCGCCAACCCCCTTTTATCGCGTTCTTTACGTTTCAACTTCACCTTTCACTTTTCTAGCTCAATTATCTGTCGATGGTGGAGAAGGTGTCGAACAAGCACTCCATAATTTTGTCTAAAGGCTTGCTTAACCTTTCGATCCGCGGCCGGCACGATGCCATAAGCGGAGTCGCTGATATTGTATCGTATTTTGAAGAGTACGCAATTCTTCGTCGTCGTTCGTCTCGATTCGCGAACAAATTATTTACGGCGCGCCGTAGCTCACGTCGTCCGACCAACAGATTAGGTTTCCGAAATATCCTTTTCCTCGCGTATCTGACCGGACGAAAGAGAGAGAGAGAGAGAGAGAGAACCGCATCGATTAGTAAGAATTCCTGGTGTAACCGAATTACGTTCGCTATAAACACGTTTCTATTCGCGATCCGAGATAATAAATTCATGCCGCGGCATCGGAACGATCTCAACTAATGTTCCAACGTTTTAAATTTAAACCGTCTCCTTTGACATATTTACGACAATTACGGCGAGAAATTCTTCTTCCAGCTATTATCCGGAGACTGGTTAATTCGAGCGTGTAATTAAATCGGTGTCGGATACCCGTTGCTATAAATTATTTTATCTAAGCAATGATATTGTTATTTTGTCTATGTAATGATACTATTATTTTATCTATGTAATGATACTGTTATTTTATCTATGTAATGATACTATTATTTTATCTCCGTTAATTCTTTGCTTGAATAAAATAGAGGTTTTCGTGATTATTTCGAATAGCCTATATTTTACCGTGTAGCAGCTTTTATTGCACGCAACACTTTACGTGAAACTATATAAGAAGACGTAAAGGACTACTGTGTAGCGACGCGCTCAAGCCGACCGTCCTTTTTTCTAGACGCGACGATGCCGCCCGTTACGCCCCCGCCCGGTTTCTTTTGTCCTTTAAGAAAACCGCCCCTCGAGCACTTAAATCTCGGACGCCGTGGTCGCGTTGCATTCCAACGTCAGGTATACCCGATTAGTTCCGTCGCGCTCCGACGAAAAAAGAGAAACCAGGTGGAGGGCCGAGAAAGGAGCGGAAACGACGAAAGGGTTGCAAAAACAGCGGAGGACTGTCCGCCGGCTATACGGACGAAAGCGGAGCCGCCGGAACGTCGCGTTAAGCGTTTCGACGGGAAAACCGGAAGGGCAACGAATAAATATTCATCGGCCCATTTCGAATTTCATGTTACGGCGATGGATCTATACCGGGATATGCCTAACGGTACCCGATCTCCTCCCGACCCGACCGGCAACCTGTGCGCGCTCGACGCGGCAACCCGCGCCTCCGAAGCTCGTCGACGACGACGACGACGACGCTGCAGCAACTTGGCCGCGAAACGTGACTCGGATGCACCGGTGCGCGAAAGTGGAAATACCGGCGACTCGTCGGCGAATTCGACGCGGGCAACTTCTCTCACCTGTTGCACGAGACGCGGCGTCGATACCGCGAACCGATTTGTTTTCGAGCATTGTTGAGGTAGGACCGCGACGGTAGACGCGGCGCTCGCGGCCCGCCTCGTCCCGTCTCGATTTCTCTTCGTCCGAATCGGAGGTAATAACCGATGGAAAACCAGATAGCAAACTTCCAACGGTTTCCCCCCACAGCGCGAGCGATTGTTCCAAGGCACTTCATTTTGTACTTCGTCCCGCAACGCTGCAATTTCCGACGTCGACGCGGCGAAGCTGTTCTTGCCGGCTACCTTGTTATTTAACCCTTCCAAACTCGATTCGATCTCCGACGCGAGGCCAAAGGTTCAACGGTCTTGAAAAAAAGAACGAATTTCCGTGCTTGGATTCTTACGGTACAACGGTCATTCTTTGGACGAGGCCTTCTTTTATTAAAGATATTTAATTTCGTTTAACTCCTTCCTCCTGCAGAGAGTCGGATCATCGATGAAAACAGACGAAAATCGAAGAAAACAGACGAAAATCGAAGAAAGACAGACATCTCGTTTTCTGCAGTTTTATTTCGTCGCAGTCGAAAATTACGGCGATTATTTATATTTCATCTCGGCGCAGCCTCGGCGTTTTGAGGTCAAGTTTTACAAGAGCCGCCGCGGCAGGCGTTCTCACGCACTTTTGCAGAGACCTATGCACTTACAGTGTTTAAGGCCATTTATTGCGCAATAAAAAGACGATATAGTAACGATACCGGCGGCGCGCACCGTGCTGCGGGAGCCGCACTAAACATGACGGATTTGTACCTTATCTTCGACAAACGCGCAAACAATGTACACGCTCGCGTGTGTCGCGTGTCGGTTGTTGCGCGAGTATCCGTGCGGCGCGTCGAGGAGGGCCCGCGAAGTCAAGGTGGAAACTAATGTCCTCGTATTCGTCGTGCCGCAACATCGATCTCTGTTCTGCGCGCGAACCGACCGTTTTCGAGGAACACGTTGCCTGGTCCGCGTTCTGCTCGGAAATGGAATAATCGAATAAATAAAATCGAAGGGAACCGCGGTCAACGGCGAAGCAACGTAAGTTGATTCCCCTTGTTAACGCGGAAACGAGTTCGTAAAAAGCTTAATGCTGTCCGGCATTGTTTCGCGTCGAAAAGAGACGGGACTGCTTCGCGAAAAGCAATCACGGTAAAATGTAAACCTTGTTTAACCGACCCCGATGGCTTTTGTTCTATATTTAGCGAGCGCTGTTAGACGATATTGGGTTTTGCTTGAATTCAATTTTTCTCTCGGCCAATTAATGATAAATTGGTGCATTGTAAAATGGTAACGATAGGAGGTTGATAGAATTATGAAACCGAATGAGAACGCGTTGCGTATATTTTTCGTAAGAGGGAAAGGTTGCGGTCTATTGTGATAAAAATTCCGATGTGGGTCAAATGTGACTCACGGTCTGCCTTGTCACTGTTTTTGGACTGTTCGAGGACTAGCCCTCGGATGACGGTGCCCGGGCCTATTTCGCTACGGCTTTCCAAGGCACCGTCTTGTTTGCTCAGCTTTCGACAGCTACGTCTACTGGACCCGATATTTCCAAGCTTTGAAAATGGAGTTTTTTTTACAGCAAAAATTCTTCCCATTTCTATTGGTCATTGATGATTAATAGCTTAATCGGTGATCAATGCTCGGATAAATAGAGACCCAGCAAAGATGAAACGCCAGACAGAGTAGTTCAATGCAGTTTAATACCGATAACGAAAAATAGGAGAAACGTGTGTCGATCAAATTGTTAATAAATAGTGAAAATTAAGCAACGCTGATCCCTGCAACGTAATCGTTGCAAGTGGCAAAATAAAAGGATTCGCGTGTTTCGCAACTGGTAAAACGAAGCGTGAACCGCCCGTTCGGACTCCGTGGAAAGTGTGTCACGCCGACACGAGGGACGGATGAGGGTTAATTGGTCATACCGTTTGCTACCCCAAAAATCGATCGTGGTTACCGAGCCTGTCAAGATCCTGCGACGAACTCTCGCAGGTAAACGGGTGGCATCCGCGAGCTCGCAGATTAGAAAGCCCGATGATGAAGAGGCGATCCCCGATCTCGGCGCGCGCGCCGATCTTGGATGCACGATCGAAACTGGAGGGGTAGAGCGAGGGGAGCGATCGAGGGTAGCGACGGTCACGGTCCAGATTGCTGGGTCAAGAGAGCACCGAGCGTTTCGCGAAAAGGCAAGTCCGGGGTACGTACCTGTCACACGCGGATCTCTCGGCGTTTCTTCCGCTGGGTTGGCTGCAGGCTGGCTGGTTCGCTGCTCGCTTCTCTTTCGCGGTGTTTCGCGCTCTTTCTCTCTCGCTCTCTCGCCCCTGATCTCTCTGTTTCTCTCGCCCTGTTTGGTCAGGGCCATGCGTCATCGGCGCAGAATCGGCTGCGCTTCGGAAGAACGTGGACGCGGCGGACACGAACACGGACGCGGATGCGGCCTCGGACACACGGTGTGCCAGAGAGCCGGGAAGAAAGAGAGCCGGGGCCGCGGCGCGCGGTTGCGGCAGTCGCGGCGGTCGCGGCGGTTGCGGCGGCAGGGCTGGCCAGCGAGGCGGAGCGCGCCGAGATATTTGGTGGGCTCGAAAATAGCAACAGCGTTGTCCTCTATGGTGTGCACGGGCTCCCTCTTCGCCTTCCTCTCGGTCGTCGTGCTCGTCGTCCCGTTCTTCTTGTTGCTCTTATCGGTCCGCTCGGCACTGGCAGCCTCGCACCGCCCAGTAACCCGCTCCGGTCGCTCCACCAGCTCGCACTTTTCTAGAACACGCGTCGCCGTCGTCGTCGTTGCCGTCGTTGTTGCTTCTTGTCACTTGACCGCCTTCCGCTCTTCCCTCACTCGGTCACTCAGCTGCACGCGTATCTCCGGATGCAGCGAGCAGCACTCGCGAGACGCGATTAAGGCGAGTCGATACCGCGCCAATTACACCAGCCGATAACCCCGAATTCGTCTCGCGGGACCCAAGCACCCCTCTATCTCGCCTCGGAGAGTCGGCCCCGTGCGACCCTAAACCCAACACGACGAACAACCGTATTCGAGCACCAAGGTAGCTAAGCCTGGCGCGCAGCCATCCTCGAACGCGCACGAGAGATCGTGGCTGGCGGAGATCGACCCGCGATCCGCAGACAGACACGTTAGCTCCAGGAACACGTTACCGCGTAGGGCGAACCCCGTGCATGCTCCTCCGAAGACTCTTCTTCACCCCTGCAGACTGTGTAACACGCCGCGGCGTCGAAAGTGCTGCGACAAACGGCGGGGCCTGCGATCCCTGACCTCTCTCGACCAGGGTGCCTCCTCTCTCTCCGGTATCCCTTCGATGACCCCGCTCGCTGGTACCGAAAGGGTAGCCCCGTTCCCTTGGAGCCAGTCAGGCTCGTCCGACGGCGTTTTCCATTCGCCTCCCCTCGTTCCTTCCGTCTCTCCGTCGCGCGGTTCTCCTCTCCCGTTCGCACGTGCACGCGGCTCGAAACGCCGGAATCCCGTCTCGAGCAGGCCGAGAGAGAGAGAGAGAGAGAGAGAAACGGAGAGATGCTCGCGGCTCCGCGGTTCGCGCGCGACTGGCTGAGGGCGAGAGTCGTTATTGGGAGCAGAGCGCGCCGCTCCGGTGAAGTCTGTTCGCTCGTCCGCCCCTCTCTGTCTCTCCAACCCCCGGACCGCGTTGCACGACGTTGCTCTCCCTCTCTTTTTCCCCATCTCTCTCTCTTTCTCCCTCTCTCTCTCTTTCTCCATCTTTCCCTTTCTCTCCTTCTCTCTCTCTCTCTCGTTCTCGTCGTGCCCCACTCTCGCTACCTCTCAGTCCCGCCGGTTCTCCATCGCTCTCGCACCGCTTGCTACCCGCCTTCTCCACCCTCCGTTCGCCGACGACCGCAGCTCTACCTTCTTGCTCACTCCCCCCCTCTCTCTCTCTCTCTCGCCCTTTTCCCGTCCCCGACTCTCTCCTGCTGCCCGCAGGCCTGAATCGGTCTCGTTCTCTCCGCCGCGAAGGAGCCTCCTCTCCGTCGCTCGGTTTCACTCTCTTCTTCACTCCGTTTCGCTCCGGCGTGGCTCTCCTGCTCCCTCGGCCGGCTCGTTCCGGCGCGGAGCGGCGTTCACTCTCGGCTCCCGTTCGACGCGGAGCAGGCGCGAAACGAACGAAACCGAAACTTAAGCTCTCGGCTGTCACCTCCTCCGTCTCTTCTCGCGCTGCTGGCCCGCGACTTCGATTCGCCTCTTCCTCGTCCCTTGGTCTCCTTCGCGGCGTCTTTCTATCCTTCGGTCTCCTTCCCTCTTTCTTATCCTCTTTCTCTCATTCTCTTTCTCGCACGCTCTCACTCTCTCTCTTTTTCCCTTGGTTTCTCTCTCTTTTACTCTTGGTCTCTCTCTCTCTCTCTCTCTTTTTCTCTCGGTCTCTCTCGACGTCCAACCCTCTCTCGCTCATTCCTCCGAGCTGCCGTCTCCACGCGCGGAGGAACTCGGGCTGCGCGTAGGCCTCTCGTTCCCGTGCCGAGGAAGACGCGCTCTACGCTGTCCGAAACTGGTTGGAGAGATGGCCGACCAGCCAGGCACTCGTTTCGGCATCGTAATCAACTGGCCAGACTGCTGTTCCACACACACACACAAACACACACAGAGAGAGACACACACACAGGCACATGACCGGCCGGGGCCATCCTCCCCTCTGCGATCATCGTTCTCACCCTACTTTTACCCACCCCTTCTTTCTGCATTCCAGACGAACCTCGGCCAAGGGAATGAGTCCCCGATGCGCGCGCGTTTACGTCGCTCTTAGAGAATCGGTGTACGAAAGTCAGGCAGCTGTTCGATCCGATCTGATACGCGACCAGCCTTCTTCTTCTTCTTCCTTCTTTTTCTCTCTCTCTCTCTCTCTCTCTCTCTTTTTCTTTCTCTTTCTCCTTCGTTTTTGACTTTCTTTTCCGAGTTCTTCCGCGGGCATCGCGCCCATTTTTCGCGCGCGGAAAACTGTATCGCGCCGATACAGGCCGACGACGAACCACGCGGGATCGCTCGACGTACAGAAACTCGACACAAAAAACCATAGAATTCGAGTGAAAGCGGCGAGTCGCAGCGCGCCGTAACGGCGATCGCGCGTGGCATCGCGCACGATAGCTCGCCGAGAACTCGCGTAATTCCGTCGGCGACACACGCTTATCGCTCGAGGAAACGGTCGCCGAAATTCACGCTCGCTCGGTCGAGCGACCGATCCCCCGTAATCGTTAAATAAAGAATTCTGTGAATACGGACGCCGATTCTTTGCCGCGAACCGTCTCTTTCGCAGTGTAACAATATTCGACAGACATTGACAGACGTGTTTGCAATTTACATTGAATTCCTGATTATTTGTCAGCGCGTGTCGCGGCTCCGCGAGATCGGCCTCTGTTCTCGATTTCGTCGCGCGAAATTAAAATATTCATTTTCGAGTCTCCGCGTTCGAGCGACAAGTTTCGTCGATAGAAACAGAGAAATTAAGTGTCACGAGATAGCGAAGTCGATCGGAGCGTGGAATTACGGTTGACTGTTATAATCGCCGCCGAATATCTCTCTCGAGCGGAAATTGGGGAAGGAAGGAGCAAACATAATTATTGACCTACCCTCTTACCTCTTCCCTGTGTGCCGACCGGGAGGGGCGCGTGTTATCCGCGAGGGAAAAAAGAAAAAACATAGTACTCGTCCACGGTTTATTAGCTGTTTTACGCGTCGCGGATCCGCGTACGGGAATCTCTCGATAAAAAAGGACGAGACGAACGAACGCGGGGGTAACGCCTCGGATGAAAGTTCCCCTCCGTAGAAAGTGTACACAGCCGATCGACTTTTTAGATACGATCGAATTACTTCCGACGACGGCGGGATGGGGGGGTAAAGGAAGCCCAGATGGAATTCAATTTCGTTTCAGTTTGTTCGCCGGGGATTCGACGTTCCCGCCGTAATCTCTGGCATTGTCTTCCGCGGCGCTTTTCGTCCGGCCGAATTCGAGCTCGAATCCAAGCTCGAATTCGAGCTCGAATTCCGCTCGGAATTTCTTGCGCGATTTCGGGCAGCGCCGAAACGATTCGACGCTCTATCCGTCAGCTATTCGACAGCCTTTGAACGATCAACGATTACCAGCCGAGGATCTCCTCGTGAATTTTTCAACGTCGTTACCGAATATAATGGAGAATCAACAGGTTGGCATCGTAGCGTAATTATTTCAAAGAACTCACCTTTTTCCCTCGTCCCGGTTAACGCCTACAGCGCCGCGTCTTCCGCAAACGGGACCTGGAACACGAGGTTCGGATCAGCTAGTGTAATAAACGTGCTCGAATGTATGTTATTGGATTAATTAAGCGTTACCAGCCTCGCCGTGCTTGCTCGACTACAATGATAGCGATCGCCGAAGAAAAAATGTGTAGCCATTACACGCGCTAGGACATAGGGAACATAGTTCGCTCGAAGGATGCGCGATTAAAACGATACGCGACGCGTCTGCGAGACCAGCGAAAATAATTATTGGCAAGCAATGTATGCTGCAAGGGTCGCGGAACGAGACGCGCGACGCGCTTTTATCCGAAGCCCTAGATAATCTATGCGACGTTCCTTCCGATAGGAAATTACTAAAACGACCCGGATAGCGCGGTGTTCCGCCGCGCGGCGCTCTCGGGGCGCATTAAAAGAAAATTATTGAGCTTCATTTTGATACGATCGGTTATCGCGAAGCTCGTTAATGGGCTTCCGGTAGATAAAGGCGTCGGCTTGAATAAAAACAATGTGACGAAAGCGTAGAACCTGTCCCCGCGATCGAAAGTCGTCGACACCGAAGGAACAGAGACGCGACCTAAAGGTAGGATTTCCCGCAAGCGTCGGGAGCATAAACGCGCGTAGGATATCCCGCCACGAAGACGCCGAATCGCGGAGAAAGCTCTCGTCGATTTTCCACAGTTTCCATCGGGATGAAAATGTCGAAATGCTGCGGAGCCGATATTTTTTACAGCGATCGGTCGACAACACCGGATTGCGCAATTTTAGTCGTCGTCGTGAGCCGACACGTTTTCGATTTCTATCGAACCTGGCAACGTTATCGCGCTCGACGATCGACGCTAACTACTCGCATTGATCGATCCCAATGAAACTGCAATATCTTCGATACACACCCACCCTGCGCGAATAGAAATGCTTCACGCGGCGTGATTTTAATCGAACAACGAGATCGTCGACCTATTATCCTATTGATAGTTATTCCGCGCGTTCTCCGGTCAGAGGTTTTTAATCAGCGTGAACGAATCAGAACACTTTTATTTCTACATGCTGGATTTAGCTGCGTTTAACACGTTGGCGGTGTTGTAACTGTGCT